>NC_056437.1:55375743-55675743 GCF_018296145.1 Oncorhynchus tshawytscha | reverse complement strand
GCGACGGGTTTTGTACCCATGTTTTGTTATTCTTTATGCCGTTGGTTTTGCAATTAAACTGCTCCGGCTATTACCTAGTTCTACTCTCCTGCGTCTGACTTCCCTGCCACCGGTTACACACCCCTTACAGAATCCCACACCCCTAATATGGAGTCCTGGCAACCGTCCACCCAGCTCCTTCGGGCAATGAGAAGGTGTCCGCCCTCGTCTCGTGCCGCTCAGGGAAATGCCTGGAGTGGGCCAACGCCGTGTGGGGAGAAGGAGATGCGGCACTGGAGGATTTCACCCGCCGTTTCTGGGCAGTCTCTACATCTGAGGAAGGGGACGAGGAGCGCCCAGGAGTTCACAATGGACTTTCGGACCCTGCCCGCCGGTGCGGGATAGAACGACAGAGCCCTGATCAACCACTATCGCTGCAGTTTGCGCGAGGACGTCCTTCGGGAGTTGGCATGCAGGGACACCACCCTCACCTTCGACCAGCTGGTGGACCTGTCCATTCGGTTGGATAAACTGCTGGCTACCCGCGGACGTCCAGAGCGGGGTCTGTCACTTCCATCCCCCAGCACCACCGCTCCGATGCCCATGGAGCTGGGAGGTGCTGTGCGGAGGGAGACCAGAGGAGGTTTCGTCTCGTGCACCATCTGTGGCCGCAGAGGTCACACTACTGGTCGGTGCCGGGTTGGTTCCTCTGGGGATCGAGGCAGCAGGCAGGGCACTCTGGTGTCACCCCAGGTGATCCGGCACCATTCTCACTCAGAGCCCTCCGTTGCACACATGTTTTGGTATGTCACTTTTCCTGAGTTTTCCCTGCATTCCAAGCATAAGGCGCTTGTCGATTCAGGCGCGGCTGGGAATTTTATAGACAGATCGTTCGCCCATAGTTTAGGGATCCCCATTGTTCCCGTGGCTGTGCCCTTCCCCGTTCACGCCTTAGACAGTCGACCATTAGGATCAGGGCTAATTAGGGAGGCCACCGCTCCCCTGGGCATGGTGACGCAGGGGGGTCACAAGGAGAGAATCATTCTCTTTCTCATTGACTCTCCTGCGTTTCCAGTGGTGCTAGGCCTACCCTGGTTAGCCTGTCATGACCTCACTGTTTCATGGCAACGGAGGGCTCTCACGGGGTGGTCACGAGAGGGCTCGGGGAGATGTTTAGGGGTTTCCGTTGGTGCTACTATGGTGGAAAGTCCAGACCAGGTCTCCACCGCGCATTCCCCCTGAATATGCCGATTTGGCTCTCGCCTTCTCCAAAAATAAGGCGACTCAATTACCACCCCATCGACGGGGGGATTGTGCGATAAATCTCCTGGTAGAAGCTGCACTTCCCAGGAGTCACGTGTATCCCCTGTCACAGGCGGAGACGGCGGCTATGGAAACATATGTCTCTGAATCCCTGCGCCAGGGGTACATTCGGTACTCCACTTCACCCGCCTCCTCAAGTTTATTTTTTGTGAAGAAGAAGGAGGGAGGTCTGCGCCCGTGTATTGACTATCGAGGTCTAAACCAGATCACTGTGAGGTACAGTCACCTGCTACCTCTCATAGCCACAGCAATTGAGTCAATGCACGGGGTGCACTTCTTCACCAAACTAGATCTCAGGCGCGCTTACAACCTGGTGCGTATCCGAGAGGGAGACGAGTGGAAGACGGCTTTCAGTTCTACCTCAGGGCATTATGTGTACCTCGTCATGCCGTACAGGTTGATGAATGCTCCATCAGTCTTTGAAGCATATGTAGATGAGATTTTCAGGGACCTACATGGGCAGGGTGTAGTGGTGTATACTGATGACATTTTGATATACTCCACTACATGTGCCGAGCATGTGTCCATGGTGCGCAGGGTGCTTGGTCATCTGTTGGAGCATGACCTGTACGTCAAGGCTGAGAAATGCCTGTTCTTCCAACAGTCCGTCTCCTTCCTAGGGTACCGCATTTCCACCTCAGGGGTGGAGATGGAGAGTGATAGCATTTCAGCTGTGCTTTAATTGACCGACTCCCACCACGGTAAAGGAGGTGGAGCGGTTTCTAGGGATTGACAATTACTACCGGAGGTTTATCAAGGGTTTTGGTCAGGTAGTGGCTCCCATTACCTTACTGCTGAAGGGGGGACCGGTACGTTTGCAGTGGTCGGCTGAGGCGGACAGGGCTTTTGGTTACCTGAGGGCTCTGTTTACCTCGGCTCCCGTGCTCGCCCATCCGGATCCCTCTTTGGCGTTCATAGTGGAGGTGGACGCGTCCGAGGCTGGGATAGGAGCCGTGCTCTCCCAGCGCTCGGGTACGCCACCAAAGCTCCGCCCATGTGTCTTCTTCTCAAAGAAGCTTGTCACAACACAACTGATTTGCTAAAATGCATTAAGAAGGAAAGAAATTCCACAAGAGCCTCCATCCATCCATCCACAGCACTGAGAGGATCCCCAGATCCCCTCCAAAAGAGCCTGAAGTGGGGAGAAAGGGGGCACACACACACACACAGGCAGGCCGTGAGGCCAGCAGGCCACCTGTGAGTGGGCTATTATGGCCACTTTTATGTAAGCCCACTCCGGGGGGAATTAAAGGTGGGGGAATTAAAGGTGAAGGGAATTAAAGTATATTTGTGGGTGGTGTTATCAGGGAGATGTACATTTTTTTACAGTCAACTCTTCAACCCTATCTGACCTTGTGGTACAGTCAGTCTATATGGACAATAGCCAATACCCAGGCCTGAGTGAAAACAAGATAAATACAGTAGTGACAATGGATTAGACCTGACCATATGTGACCGACCGCCTTGATTCGGTCTTCGGTCAAAATTTTAAATTGTGTTTTTTACATTGGATAAAAGCAAAGACACAGAGCTACAAAATGGTATATCATTTGAGAAACAATGGAAAAGCAATTATTTTCCTTTTTGACCCCCCTTTTCTTCCCAATTTCATGGTTTCCAGTTGTTAGTGGTTACTGTCTTGTCGCTACAACTCCGACACGGACTCAGGAGAGGCGAAGGTCTAGAGCCATGTGTCCTCCGAAACACAACCCAACCAAGCCGCACTGCTTCTTAACACAGCACGCATCCAACCTGGAAGCCAGCCGCACCAATGTGTCAGAGGAAACACTGTACACCTAGCGACATGTGCACTGCTCCCGGCCAAACCCTCCCTAACCCAGACGACGCTAGGCCAATTGTGCACCGCCCCATTGGCCTCCCGGTCACGGCCGGCTGCGACAGAGCCTGGGCTCGAACCCAGAGTCTCTGGTGGCACAGCTAGCACTGCACCACCCGGGAGAAAGCAATTCTGCTTTGAAAGTTGAGAAACTTGTAACCTCACGTTTGAGAAAATGTCCTTTGAATAATTTAGGACCTACTGGAGAGCTCTCCTTTGTCTACACCCATTCAGCATCGTTCACACCCTCTCAGCATAGCCCCCACCCAAACTCTGACCTAGCCCCCACCCAAAGTCTGACCAGCAGAGCTGGTTAAGCTGTTTTCATGTTATCCGGAGCGTTGATGACTAACTGTGCTGCTAGCAACAATTTAAATATGCTTTTTTTGCCAACGTTTACTGACACCGGTCATATATTCAACGGGTTGTTGAGTGTTCGTATATTCATCAGTTATTCTGCGCTCTGGCACACTCAGACGAGAGTGCTTTGAATTCAGAGTAGGTGGCCAGACTGAATTTACAAACGCACCCGAAATGGTTACTTGCATAGTGGAGTCCTTTGTAGGTAGCTAGCTAAACAATGAACCATAATCCCAACTCATGACGTTACTACCCTGCATGAATCTGCGGGTACCTAACCAACCTGGTTCTATGTTAGCTAGCTAACATTAGGCTATAACTATCAATGCAATTGGCTCGGAGATACGAATAATAAGATTATACACATAACGTGTATAATACACGTAACACGTAAGATTATACACGTAGCGAGCCAGCCAGCTAACGTTAGCTACTGTAGCTAACAGTACACTTATTAACTTGAAATGAAACCACTTTCTGTCAAAATTAGAAACGTGGCTAAACCAACTGGGCTCATAATTTAACAATTTTATTCATATTTACAGATGGCATACAAGTTTGTTATTAAGACACATGAAAGTTCGAGAAGGCATTTCTGCCAAAAAAACGCATTTTGATTTAAAAAAAGTTTACGTTTAAATGGCTCTCTTGTGAAGTAGTGACCAGCGACATACGCCTAGTTTCCTGAAACAGGTCACACATGCTGAGTTTACTACATGCTACTCACACAGAGAGAGCGTCAACTGAAAGAGAGGAGGGACTTGTGCTTTGTTTAATGGTTTGGTATAATTGAATTAACATAACAGAAATGTTCATTATGAATTATAGCAGCAATTGACTGTAAAGCCATAACACAGTACTTAACCTTTACTGCCCTTTACTGCCCGTATCTCACAGAGACAATTCTGCAATCTGCACACTGCCAATTTCCAATCGATGGACCTCAACAAGGCATGGCGTTGAGACTAGATGACCCCTAACTCTAGCACCAGCACTGGTGACATAACACTACAGTAGTAGAGGATGGTCAGTGTAGCCATTTCAGTGAACTACTGCTGCAGGTAATTTTGTACATCACTGCTCAGGCCGGACTAACAGTGACAGCCCCGGGGGTTAGTGCTGATACAGCACATTCTGAAATGAAGGCTGTGTGTGTGTGTGTGTGTGTGTGTGTGTCCGTGCGAGCGTGCGTGTGTGTGTGCGTGTGCGTGTGTACGTGTGTGTGTCCGTGCGAGCGTGCATGTGTGTGTGTGCGTGTGCGTGTCTGCTCACGTGCGAAGGATAAGGTTTGACGAGAGAAGTGCAGTCAGTGGAACAAGAGACTGAGTTTCCCAAGGTTCCTTGAGGATGGAGATTTCCATACCCTGTCACAACTTACATGCTTGTCACTACACCAGCTGGGGACCAAATCCTTTCACACAGCCCGCCAAGCTGATGTTGGCTGGAGAGATCTGACAGTTTCTTTATCAACACCCCTGACAACATGCCAGGCTAGCAACCATGCCATACCACTCAATGCCTTGCCTTACTAATGCCAAACAAAACTATACTCAAATCCCAGGCTGCCTGTTAACTGCTATCAATGTCAGTGCAGTTAAAAAGTGCCATGTCATCACAGCATCATCACGCATGGCTGATGTGAATGGAAACATTTAATAGCAGGCTATTGGCAGCCACTGTTGTGCTTTTAACACTTTTGTAATTACTACACCAGAGGGGTTGGGCCACTGATGGACACAGCTCTCTCTGACAAAGCAGTTTAAACAATCACATCAGATACAGTACTTACGCAAATAGTCATGTCTAAGAAATGCTGTTAACGTGGTACTTCTCAGTGTTTTCTCAATATAAAGATCATTGGAAAAGGAGTCAGGACTCTATGAAAAAGAGCATCAACAGAGAGCCTAGCCTACACCATCTGGCTAAAGCTGATTTGGCCTGTATCCAGGCCAGCACTAGGCAGCAGCAGTGTTGCTCAAACCCTCTTCTGTGGCTGCAGTGTCACTTTGCAGCAATTCGACTATGAAGGCCTGATTCACCCAGTCTCCCCTGAACAGTTGATGCTGAGATGGGTATGTCACTTGAACTCTGTGAAGCATTTATTTGGGCTGCAATTTCTGAGGCTAGTAAATCTAATGAACTTATCCTCTGCAATGAACTTATCTTCTGCGTCTTCTTTTCATGTGGTGGTCCTCATGAGAGCCAGTTTCATCATAACGCTTCATAGTTTTTGCGACTGCACTTGAAGAAACTTTCGAAGTTCTTGAAATGTTCCGTATTGACTGACCTTCATGTCTTAAAGTAATGATGGGCTGTCATTTCTCTTTGCTTATTTGAGCTGTTCTTGCCATAATATGGACTTGGTCTTTTACCAAATAGGGCTATCTTCTGTATACCACCCCCACCTTGTCACAACAAAACTGATGGTCTCAAACGCAATAAGAAGGAAATAAATTCCACAAATTAACTTTTAACAAGGCACACCTGTTAATTGAAATGCAATCCAGGGGACTACCTCATTAAGCTGGCTGAGGGAATGCCAAGAGTATGAAAAATAATAAAATATATTTTGATTTGTTTCATAGTTTTTTCATGAAGATAGTGATGACTGGTAGTGTGTATATATATATATATATATATATATATATATATATATATATATATATATATATATATATATATATATATATATATATATATATATATATATATATATATATATATATATATATATATATATATAAATATAAATATAAATATACAGTTGAAGTCGAAAGTTTACATACACCTTGGCAAATACATTTTAACTCAGTTTTTCACAATTCCTCAAATTTAATATCAGTAAAAATTCCCTGTCTTAGATCAGTTAGGATCACCACTTTATTTTAAGACTGAAATGTCAGAATAATAGTAGAGGGAATGATTTATTTCAGCTTTAATTTCTTTCATCACATTCCCAGTGGGTCAGAAGTTTACACACACTTAATTAGTATTTGGTAGCATTGCCTTTAAATTGTTTAACTTGGGTCAAACATTTCGGGTAGCCTTCCACAAACTTCCCACAATAAGTTGGGTGAATTGTGTCCCATTCCTCCTGACAGAGCTGGTGTAACTCAGTCAGGTTTGTAGGCCTCCATGCTCGCACACGCTTTTTCAGATCTGCCCACAAATTTCCATAGGATTGAGGTCAGGGCTTTGGGATGGCCACTCCAATACCTTGACTTTGTTGTTCTTAAGCCATTTTTCCACAACGTTGGAAGTATGCTTGGGGTCATTGTCCAGTTGGAAGACCCATTTGCGACCAAGCTTTAACTTAGTCATTATGGCCAAACAGTTTTATTTTTGTTTAATCAGACCAGAGGACATTTCTCCAAAAAGTCCCCATGTGCAGTTGCAAACCGTAGTTTGGCTTTTTTGTGGCGGTTTTGGAGCCGTGGCTTCTTCCTTGCTGAGCGACCTTGCAGGTTATGTCGATATAGGACTCATTTTACTGTGGATTCAGATACTTTTGTACCTTTTTCCTCCAGCATCTTCACAAGGTCCTTTGCTGTTGTTCTGGGATTGATTTGCACTTTTCGCACCATAGTACGTTCATCTCTAGGAGACAGAACACGTCTCCTTCCTGAGCGGTATGACGGCTGCCTGTTCCCATGGTGTTTATACTTGCATACTATTGTTTTTACAGATGATAGTGGTACCTTCAGGCATTTGGAAATTGCTCCCAAGGATGAACCAGACTTGTGAAGGTCTACAATTTTTTTCTGAGGTCTTGGCTGATTTCTTTTGATTTTCCCATGATGTCAATCAAAGAGGCACTGAGTTTTTTATTTTATTATTATTTTTATTTTTTATTTTTTTATGTTTCAAATATTTTTTATTAAACACACACAAGAATGGTGTATAGGTATACAAGACAGGTATACAATTCTTATCTAAACATAAAAGAGCATTCAGGAACAACAAGACCCAGAGCCCTGGGTGCAAAACAAATAATACAAAACACGACATACAAAACAAGAGGGAAGATGTCCCCCCTATCCCCCCCACTTATCCCCCCCCCCTATCCCCAACTGCTCGGGGTGGCAGGGCCAGCACATGCTGCCCAAAGTTAGATTAAAATATTACAATTGAGAGTGCGTTAATAAGTACAAATTCACAGCGCCGACTCGTCCAAGTAGGAGAGGACAGGCTGCCAGATTTGATCAAATGTTGATAATTTATTGTTCAGAATATATCTAATTATTTCTAAGTGTACAGTGTTTGCCAATTCACTGAGCCATAATTTGGTAGAGGGCGCTTCCCTCCTTTTCCAAAACAACAAGATGAGTTTTTTTGCCGAAATGAGACCGTACGAGATTAGTTGTTTTGGGGGGTTGGTTAATCCGTTTAGGGACTCAGATACTCCCAGGATTATCAGAAGCGGGTCTGGATCTATTGAAGTCTCCAAAACTTCAGAGAGGATCCCAAAAATTCCACACCAATAACCATGCAAGCTAGAGCATAGGGCAAAGCAGTGGAGTAGTGTACCCTGCACAGCCTGACATTTATCACATGTAGGGGATGTATCAGGAAATATCCTATGCAGTTTAGTTTTGGAATAGTGTAATCTGTGTAATACCTTGAATTGTATGAGAAGATGTCTGGAATTAATGGAGCATGTGTGGATATACTCCAAGCTCTCTTCCCAGTCTTCCACAGAAATCTCTGCCACAGAGAGGGGAAATTCTCTTTAAATAGTAAGGAGTATTGTTTGGTAACTACAATTCCTAGGTAGGTACATTTTTCTGAAGATAACTTCAAATCAAATCAAATGTATTTATATAGCCCTTCGTACATCAGCTGAAATCTCAAAGTGCTGTACAGAAACCCAGCCTAAAACCCCAAACAGCAAGCAATGCAGGTGTAGAAGCACAGGAGATGGGAGATGTTCTAGCCAGGAGGTGTTTTGCGACTGTATGGGCATTAATTCACTCTTGTTCCAATTTATTCTATATCCTGAGAAGGTACCAAACAAATTGATCACATCAAGAATAGCTGGGATACTAGCCTGGGGTTCTGTTACATAGAGGAGGATGTCATCTGCGTATAGGGAAATCTTATTTAGAGTATCTTTAGTATTATAGCCGTGTATTGCTGCATGAGATCTAATCGTCTGAGTGAGGGGTTCGATAATTAGGGCGAAGAGCATAGGCGATAGCGCACAACCCTGCCTTGTCCCCCTGTTAAGGTTAAATCGGGGCGACAATGATTGGTTAGTGAGTATTCTGGCACAGGGGTTCCTATATAAAAGCTGGATCCAATTTATGAACTCATCTCCAATATTACATTTCTGTAGGACCTTGAATAGATAGGGCCACTCAACTTGGTCAAAGGCCTTTTCGGCGTCAAGAGATATGACGGCAAGGTCCACGTTGGATAACCTCTGAGAATACATAATATTGAAGAGGCGCCTGAGATTGAAGAATGAGTTTCTGTTAGGGATAAAGCCGGTCTGATCCGAATGGACCAATTTGCCAATTAAAGTTCTAAGCCTGTTAGCCAGAGTTTTTGCTAAAATCTTTTGGTCTGTATTAAGGAGAGATATTGGTCTGTATGACCCTACCTCTTCTGGATCTTCTTATGTATAACTGTAATGAACGCTTCGTCCAAAGTAGAAGGGAGAGCTCTATCCTCAATGGCCTGAACCAACATTTTGTGCAGGTAGGGAGAGAGCATGTTGCTGAATGTTTTATAGAATTTACCAGGGTATCCATCTGGGCCCGGGGTCTTGCCACTCTTTAGAGATTTAATTGTTTCTCGAATTTCATCAAGAGATATTTCCTTATTCAGGAAGTTAGAATCTTCCTGGTTCAGGGCATGAAGATTACGGTCCTCCAAAAATGTTTGCATAATTAAGGGGTTAGGATCCGCTTTAGATGTATATAGAGTCTCATAAAACTGCCGGAATCCATCATTGATGTCTTTGGGGGAAGAGAGTAATTCCCCAGATGCAGATTTAACATTGTGAATCATTCGGTCACTCTTTCGAAGTTGTCTGGCGAGTAATTTGTGTTGTTTGTCACCAAACTCAAAATATTTTTGCTTGGCATAGAGAAAAGATTTAGCAATTTTAGCTGAGAGAATCTGATTATATTCAAATTTTAAAGAGGTAATTTTTTTATGTTTCTCCATAGATGGGTGGCTAGCATTCTCCCTATCCAGTAAGTGAATTTGTCCCTCCAGTTCTTCCAGTTTTCCTCTGTTTCACCTACTCCTGGTAGCCTGAAAGGAGATGCTACAGCCTCTCAGATAAGCCTTCAGTGTTTCCCACAATAATGCTGGGGAGGTCTCTGTGTTGTCGTTGGTATCAAAGAAAAATGTAATTTGGTCTTTAAGATATTCACAGAATGTTGGTTCTGTGAGGAGCTGAGGATTCAACCTCCAGACCCTCTTGTTTGGTACAATGTCACCCAATCTCAGGGAGAAGGTGAGTGGACTGTGGTCCGAGATTATAATATCATGATACCTCACATTACAGGTATAGGGGAGTAGTCTAGCATCCAACAAAAAGTAGTCAATTCGAGTGTAAACATTGTGAACATGAGAGTAAAAGGAGTATTCCCTACCCGTAGGGTTAGCGATCCTCCATATATCAAATAAGTTCACATTTTTTATGTAGGTATTCAAGAATTCGCTTGAATAGGAGGTAGGGGTTCGCCGGGTAGAGGATCTATCCAAATACTGGTCTAGCACACAGTTAAGGTCCCCTCCAATGACCAGGTTAGTATGGGAGATATCTGGAATCTGGGCAAGGACTCTTTTGAAAAAAGAGGGGTTATCAATGTTTGGCCCATAGATATTTAGTAGAGTTACTGAGGGAGAGTGGATTTCTCCTATTACGATCACATACCAACCCTCTTTATCCGCAAGGGTAGTTTTATGTAGAAAGGGAATTCCTTTCCATACCAGAATCGCTGTGCCTCTCGTTTTGGCAGAGAAGTTAGAGTGATACACTTGCCCCACCCACCTACACTTAAGTCTGCTATGAGAGTTATTCTTCAGATGGGTTTCTTGCAAAAATATAATATCAGACGAGAGTGCTTTCAGGTGGGCTAGGACCTTGCCCCTCTTAATTGGTTCGTTTAAACCCTTGACATTCCAGGAAGCGAATGTAAGCCCCACCCTCCTCTCGTTTGTAGTTCCTATGGTGGCCTGCATACCATGTAACTTGATAAAAAGTTAAGAAAGCGCACCAAACCATCACGATCAGCATATGTAGCACCTACACCCGAGCAGTATCCAACCCACCCCTCCCACCCTGCAAGCACCTTTACTTCCCACCCTGTTCCCCTAATTTCCCCAACACTTACCCCCCATCAACCCATATTTAACAGGCATGCACAAACAGAAAAAAAAGGAAAAATAAAAATAATAAACACATTGTCTGGCCGATGCCAAAAAAGCACGGCGCGACCTCGAACAAGAGGTAAAACAAAAATAAAATCCCAACTATACGTTCACCTCTCACTATCCTAGAACTTCTACTAACATATGAACTGAGGAGGCTCCCGCTAATAAAGTGTTCAGTTGGCATCTAATAAACCTAAACAGAATAAATTGTAACTTAAACATATTGTGCATTTAAGCGTCATCCTGGGTCAATCCCAGAGATAAGCAAGATATAGCCTCAAGATTATATTGCTAAGCACTGCCGGTCAAAAAATAAACCATCCGCAACCGACATAGTCAGCCGTACCTTTACATACTGTGGGTCAGGAGATCGGAACAAGGATTTGCTAAATTAAACGCTCCCCCCATTATTTATTTTTTTCAATAAAAAATAAAATAAAAAAATATATATATACATATACATACACATACACACATGCATACACACACATACATATATATACACATACACACATACACACACACACACATATACATACATGCATACATACATACCCACACAAAAAAATCATATATATATTTAAAGAATATGTATATACATCCATATGCACATATACACATACAAACATTCATACCCCAGTATAACAATCTACACTGATTTAAAATATACACATACATAATACTAAAATGCTAAGAGAAAATAGTAATAAATTACAAATAGTAATTATATGTACGTACACCTACACAGCCATATAAGCACTAAAGAGGGCTGGTGGGACTCTAGTCGGGAGAGCGGCCCACGGCTAGCCAAAGGCAGAACGGCACAAAACATCAACTTGCTAACCAGGTGTCTGCGTCTGCCCCTTCCCAACCATCACCCCCAGTCCCCTGCAAGCAATAAATAAATGGTATGGTAGTAAGAATAATGTAAGGATTGTAAAATAAATAACGAAACAAAACAAAAGTGGGGGAATATAAGTATATCCATCCGAAGGTGTCAGTGATCAAACCTGGGAGTAAAAATATGCATCGCTCTGAGCACAGCCGGGATGAAAGTGAATTTAACGTTAAATGAGAGCTCTGACCGCCATCCATTGGTCGGCTCAGCGTCTTACATGTTCGGTAGCCCTTGTTGAGCCCGTTTAATACGGTTTCACCCAATATGGTATAGTATGGATTTGAGTCCATGAGCAGGCCCTAACATGCAATGACAAGGCACTCTAACCTGTACGGGGGATTGGTGTATATCCCCGGATAAACCTCTCTGCGTCCAAAACCGAGGAGTGCCAAATCTTCTCACCGGAAGGCGGGGTAATTCTTAGTCTTGCAGGGAAGAGTAAGGCTGGGCGAAGATGTTTGTAGAGTTTGGTCATGACATCTCTGTAGTCGGCGCGATGCTTTGCCACATCGGGTGCATAATCCTCATATACACGGAATGGATGCCTTTATGTGACAGGTTGCCCCTCATTCGAGCTTCACGCAGGATAAGATCCTTGGTCTTGAAACTGTGACAACAGATGATTACTAGGCGAGGACGTTGGCCCGGTCCAGGCACTGGGACAAGGGAGCGATGTCCAAATCCAAAACATCCGATCCCATTGCATCCTTCAATAGCTTGGCGAAGAAGTCGGTGGGGCGAGAGCCCGCCTCTACCCCCTCTGCCAGACCAACAACGCGAAGGTTATTACGTCTGGATCGGCCCTCCAGGTCCACCACTTTCACAGAAAGCCTCTGCACAGTATCCTGCAATGACGTGCATAGCTTCTCTAACTCGTCGATCCTACCAGCGTTGAATTCAGAAGCTTTCTCAAGGTCCACAAGACTCTGGCCATGCGAAGCGACCGTTCGAATGATGCTCTCGATTTTGGTGTCTAGTTCAGCAATAGTGGCCTTAAGATCCTCAGCTATAGCAACACGTAGCTCCCCCAAAGCCCGGGTAAGTTCTGTAAGTGTCACGTTGTTGCAGGTGCCTCCCGCCATGTCTGTCTCGTTGTTTAGTGGGGAGTAGGTCTCCGCTGTGGATTTATTGTCCTTTGGTCACTTATTACTCTGCATTTTCATATAAAAAGTTACAATCTTGTATTAGAAAAAAAGTAGGTTAAATTAGATTATTTCGCAAAAAAGTTGCAGGAGCCTCTCACGCACAGCCGTTCACTCCAACATGCTAGCTCCGCCCGGCACTGAGTTTTAAGGTAGGTGTCACGTTCTGACCTTTATTTCCTTTGTTTTGTATTTATTTAGTATGGTCAGGGCGTGAGTTGGGGTGGGCAGTCTATGTTTGTGTTTCTATGTTTTTTCTATTTCTGTGTTTGGCCTGATATGGTTCTCAATCGGAGGCAGCTGTTTTCCGTTGTCCCTGAGTGAGAACCATATTTAGGTAGCCTGGGTTTCACTGTTGGTTTGTGGGTGTTTGTTTCTGTGTGAGTGTTTGTCGACACATGGTACTGTTTCGGTTTGGTTATTTCACGTATTCGTTTATTGTTTTTGTATTTCATAGTGTTCGGTGCTTTTCTTATTAAAATCGTCATGAACACTTACCACGCCGCATCTTGGTCCGATCCTTACTACTCTTCAGACGAAGAGGAGGAAATCTGCCGTTACAGTAGGCTTTGAAATACATCCACAGGTACACCTCCAATTTATTCAAATGATGTCAATTAGCCTATCAGAAGCTTCTAAAGCCATGACATAATTTTCTGGAATTTCCCAAGCTGTTTAAAGGCACAGTCAACTTCGTGTATGTGAACTTCTGACCCACTGGAATTGTGATACAGTGATTATAAGTGAAATAATCTGTCTGTAAACAATTGTTGAAAAAATTACATGTGTCATACACAAAATATATGTCCTAACTGACTTGCTTAAACTATAGTCTGTTAACAAGAAATTTGTGGAGTGGTTGAAAAACTAGTTTTAATGACTCCATCCTAAGTAAACTTCCAACTTCAACTGTGTATATATAGATATATACCTTTATAGACACTACCTTTCAAAAGTTTGGGGTCACTTAGAAATCTCTTTGTCTTTGAAAGAAAAGCACATTTTTGTCCATTAAAATAACAATTAATTGATCAGAAATACAGTGTAGACATTGTTAATGTTGTAAATGACTATTGTAGCTGGAAACAACTGATTTTTAATTGAATATTTACATAGGCGCACAGAGGCCCATTATCAGCAACCATCACTCCTGTGTTCCAATGGCATGTTGTGTTAGTTAATCCAAGTTTACAATTTTAAAAGGCTAATTGATATGAAAACCCTTTTGCAATTATGTTCTGATTAAAGAAGCAATAAAACTGGCCTTCTTTTGACTAGTTGAGTATCTGGAGCATCAGCATTTGTGGATTTGTTTACAGGCATTGCATGTATGTGGCCATCTGCCCGTCGAACATCATATTCCAATATCATGGGCATTAATATGCTGCTATAACAGCCTCCACTTTTCTGGGAAGGCTTTCCATTAGATGTTGGAACATTGCTGCCCGGACTTGCTTCCATTTAACCACAAGAGCATTGGGCACTGATGTTGGGCGATCGCAGTCGGCGTTCCAATTCCAATTAACCTCCGTCGGCTTTCCTATTCATCCCATAGGGGTTGAGGTCAGGGCACTGTGCATGCCAGTCAAGTTCTTCCACACCGATCTCAACAAATTTCTGTATGGAACTTTCTTTGTGCACAGAGCATTGTCATGCTGAAACAGGAAAGGGCCTTCCCCAAACTGTTGCCACAAAGTTGGAAGCGCAGAATAGTCTAGAATGTCATTGTATGCTGTAGCGTTAAGATTCTCCTGACATCCGCCAAAACCAGATTCATCCGTCAGACTGCCAAATGGTGAAGCATGATTCATCACTCCAGCCGACGCTTGGCATTGCGTATGGTGATTGTAGGCTTGTGTGCAGCTGCTCTGCAATGGAAACCCATTTCTTGAAGCTCCCGACGAACAGTTCTTGTGCTGACACTGCTTGAAGAGGCAGTTTGGAACTCGGTTGAGAGTGTAGCAACTGAGGACAGGCGATTTTATTTTTTAAATTATTTTTTTAAATATTTTTTTTATGCACTACACATTTCAGCGCTCTGCGGTCCCATTATATGAGCTTGTGTAGCCTACTACCTCGCAGCTGAGACGTTGTTGCTCCTAGACGTTTCCACTTCACAATAACAGCACTTACAGTTGACTGGGGCAGCTCTAGCAGGGCAGAAATTTAATGAACGGACTTGTTGAAATGTGCCACGCTGAACCGACTTATGACGGTGCCACGTTGAAAGTCACCGAGCACTTCAGTACTGGCCATTCTACGGCTGTTTGTCTATGGAGATTGCATGGCTGTGTGCTCGATTTTATACACCTGTCAGCAACGGGTGTGGTTGAAATAGCCGAATCCACTAATTCGAAGGGATATCCACATACCTTAGGCTATGTACATGTAGTGCACATATTCAGCATGACATTCATGTGAGCATTATAATATGATTAAACCAAAAGTAATGTGAAATGCACTCATAACTTGGCTATTATATTTAGACTAATTTGCGTTTTTCTGGGCTTGCTAAAAGTAGCCAGACAGCAGCCCTGGGTGGAGCATTGCAACAGGGAGTTTAAATGCACCCTGGGAATGTTAGTATGCTGTGTAGAATTTATTTTATTTCATTGCCTGTGTCAAATCAAATCAAATTGCATTGGTTGCTTATGTACACAGATTTGCAGATGTTATCGCAGGTGCAGCGAAATGTGTGTGTTTCTATCTCCAACAGTGCAGTTATGCCGAACAATTTTTAAAAAATACAAAAACACAACACACATCATCCAAAAAATGTAGAAATGAAGAAATATCTGAACAAACAATGTCAGAGACCAGACTATAAATATATATATACATATCATGAATATAAATATATATACATATAATGGTGTGTTTTGTATGTAAACATTATTAAAGTGACCAGTATTCAATGACTATGTACTGTACATAGGGCAGCAGTCTCTAAGGTTCAGGGTAGAGAACCAGGTGGTAGACAGCTAGAACATTTACTAAGGCTAGTGGTGACTGTTTAACAGTCTGATGGCCTGGAGATAAAAGCTGTTTCTCACTGTTGGTCCCAGCTTTGATGCACCTGTACTCTCTGCCTTTTAGATAGTAGCGGGGTGAACAGGCCTTGGCTCGGTTGGCTGAGGTCCTTGATGATCTTCTTGGCCTTCCTGTGACTCCGGGGTCCTGTAGATGTCCTGGAGGTCAGGTCATCCCCCGGTGATGCGTTGGGCTGACCGCACTACCCTCTGGAGTGCCCTGCAGTTGGATCTATAGATGCAATTGCCGTACAAGGCAGTGATACAGCCTGACAGAATGCTCTCAATTGTGCATCTGTAGAAGTTTGAGGGTCTCTTTTGCCAAGCTGAATTTCTATTATTTTTTCATTTGTTCAATTTTTTTTTTGCACTACAGTGATATACAACAATACAGATAGATGTGGTTGGAAGGCCAAGGGCTTATATGAAAACCACACCACAAAAAAACAATATACAATAGAAGTACAAAAAAGGATTGTTGAAACAGATAAGTAAACCTACTAATTATAAATATATATAAATGAATTGATCAGTAATCACATAAAACATTTATAATTTTTGTTTAAGTGTGTGTGTGTGCGCGCGTGAGAGTTAGGCTATATGGAGGAGATTACTGAGTAGTTTGGTTCATCAGGCTGACCCCCAGTCTTCGCTTGAAGTTATTGAGGGATGATGATTTTTGGCAATGTGAAGATAAGAATTCTAGAGTATGGTACCTCAATATCTGATTGAGAATTGACTATGTGAGGTGGGGCAGTGGGGAGGGTGAAGGTTATCGCAATGTCTTGTGTTATATAGATAGATGTCAGAATTGACCTGGAAGAATCCATTGAAGGGTTTAGGTAAACTGTCAGGGAGGTATGAATATCTGTAGATGGAAAGAGCATAATTGACCAACATTAATGTCATAAATAGACAAGATATTATGTTTCTTAAACAAAGGTGCAGATGGAAACAGGTAATTAGAGGAGGTGGCTAGTCTTGCAATTGTATTTTGTATGATTTGTCATTTATGTAGGTAGGAGGCATATGTACCAACCCAGATAATATTACAGTAAATGAGACATGGGCCAATTAATCTATAGTATAGAGTTAGGAAGCAAGCCTGATGAACCAAACCACTAATCTTTTTGATACCAACAGATGTCATTACCTTGCTACAGAGAAATTGAATATGACCTTTCCAGGATAACTTTTCATCAATTAGAACTCTGAATAATCAAATTTGATGTGACTTGTTCCATTTCATTCCCACCAACTGAGATTCTGGCTTTTAAATTATATATATATTTTTTACAATATTTCTTATTCTTACTAGTGAACACAATAAAATGTGATGTTTTAATCTGGAACCATTCAGAAAATTTGACCATGCCTGAGTTGGCTTCATTAATTAGTGAATCGAAATTCTTATGCGATAAAATGAAATTGGTATCATCAGCAAAAACAATCGGGAGTACGGTAGAAGACAGAGCAGCAAGGTCATTGATATAGATTAGGAATAATAAAGGTACAATTATCGAACCCTGAGGCACAGCACAGGATATCTTGGCCCCTGCATAAACATAACTGTATAGCCAATTATATGCATAATCACGAATACATCTAAAAATATGCCAAGAGCATATTCATTGTTGTTCAGGATTGTAAAAGACTTAATTCACAAGTTGCAATAGAGCCTTGTCTGTGGAGTAGTTTTTACAAAAAACATGTTGGTGCTCATATAGAATAGTGTCAATTTAAATGTTTCAACATCCTCTTATACACCATTTTTTTCTAGGATTATAGAAAAACATGGTAGTACAGATATTGGGCGATACTTTGTAAAAGATCTGGGATCCACAGATTTATAGAGGGGGATAACTTTGACAATTTTCTAATATTTAGGAACTATACCAGTTTGCATTGATTTGGTGAGGATATACAGTATGTTAGCAGCTTAGTATTCGAGGAAGACATTGATTTCCCCAAAGAGGCACCAATCTCATCATGACCTGCTCCTGAAATATTTAAGTTACCAATTACCTCCATCCATCAAGAGGATCAAACTGATACAGAGAAGGGAAATGTCCCTTAATGTAATCCAGGGAATTTCCATCAGTTTTCTCTATTTTCTTTGACAGAGAGGAACCAACATTCAATTAAATTCACATGAAATAACATGAGGATCAATATAGGTCTTATTTCCAACAATACATTTTTGTTATGTTGATTGATTTTCAAAGTTGACTTTATATTGAAAAATATATTTTGGGGGATATTCGAAGTAGGTGAGCAAATTTGTTATTTTCAGAATTCAGGGGAGAGGGATTTGTAAGAAACTTATTACACAACTTTTTAAAATTTCTTTAGACAGGTTGTAAACCAAGGTTTCCAGAAGCCATCTGCTGCTCTCTTACATGTTTAACTAAGGGAAAGCGGTGGTGTAATACAGAATTGAAAGATGTGAGAAAAGTCTGGTAAGCAGACTCCACATCGGGTCAGGGAGATGGTCTGATGTTCTTAGTGACAACCAGTGGCGACTCGCATTTTTAGCAAAATAAATACATTTTATTTGGGCTTGCCTGTTTTGCATGTTATTTTGGCATAAATACGTGTCAAATATCAGTTTGCAAACAAACAGTTTGCAAAGCCACATACAAACACGGTCTCTTTTGTGTTTTCTTGAGTAAGGCAGCTCCACAATGTAGGTGTTTCAGCCTAGCTAAGTGCTTTCTGAGGTGGTGGGGCAAGCCAAGCCAGCAGAAAATACGGAGCGTTGCGCCTTGATTGGCTCAGTGTTCTGTCACTCATGGGGACACCACATCACCGCCAAGTCTAAGGGTAGAGCTCGAAAAGTCAAGCCCCTTGGGTGCTGCCATAGAGTTACATTAGAAGTGCCCATCCAAGAAGGATCAAGGTCATCGGCCACAGATAAGATTACGTCAAATCACGTTATATGTACAGTAACTTTGATTGGACTGATCACGTCAACATCATACTTTCAAAATCTTAGCCAGCAGTCATCATCATGAATCAAGTCGACAATCTACTGGCAAATCCTTTTTAATCCTTGTCATATGAAGAGAAATTATAGATAAAACGTATCGGTGTTCATCGGCCATTGGACATAAACATTACACAACAAGTTGGAAATTGCAAATTCAACAATGAGTGGCTAACAAAGGAATCAGTGGCTAACTACAAGCATTCCAAAGCAATCACTAGCCTGCTATTCAGTGGAGTGGCTGTGTGGTTCCAAGTCTAAGACTAAGGGTCTCTTTTCCAGGATAAAAATTATAAACATTTAACATTGGTCATGCTGTCAATGAAGCATGATTTGTGCCACGCTCAAAACAACTGTTAACTTGTAACTGCAAAATCCAGCTTTAGTGAGTTTAAGACACCTGGGAACTCGGGGAAAAACGAGCTACGACTGGGAAAATACGCAGTGAACTTTCATCCAACTCGGAATTGTACATCTTTTCAAGTGAGCACAGCACAACAAGGTGAATCCAAAAATGTATTGTATGCTGCTGCATAAATGATGTAATATGCCAGTGAGATATGTATACAGCAACAAAGAAAGTAATACTAAGTGTATGTTGTGTAGTAAGCTGTTAGTAGCCCATGTGCCTCACCCTAATAATCTGATCTATTTTCACCTCTTAATTTCGCCTACTGTTCTGACTTGGTGGTGCACATGTAGCCTATAACCTGTTTTGAGAAATGTAACCATTGCATATTGTAAGAGCTTTCATTGTCTGCTTTTATACCCCCTTTATTTATCATACTGTTCTGACTTGGTGTACAGGGGGAACACTGTAATAACAGCCCATGTTCTGAATTCTGTTGCTGTACGATGTGCTGAACAAATAGTTATAATGACTATGTCCGTCCTAGCTCCCTCTAATGTCTTAATCAAAATTATGGATAGCCTCTTATCTGCTTGTCGTCCCCTTATGCCATAGTTTGTACATCTCAATTGTCAGTAGAAACCACATTTGTTTAAGCAAGTCAGCCAAATTAGCTATGTATTTTTTTTAAAGGCTGAATTTAACTAGGCAAGTCAGTTAAGAACAAGTTCTTATTTACAATGACATCCTCCTGGGAAGAGTAGGTAACCTGACTTTTTCAGGGGCAGAACAACATATTTTTACCTTGTTAGTTCAGGGATTCGATCCAGCAACCTTTCAGGTACTGGCCTAACGCTCTAACCACTAGGCTACCTGCCGCACCCTGAATGAACCGTTTCGCTGCCAGACAAGGCTCCGCTGATAGCCAGGTGTATCAGTGGTATAGTGCAATTAATGTATTGTTTAGTGTTGTGTTGCATCCCACTTTTCTTTTTTGCCCCAGCAAGATTTACATGCTAAAATAGCCACTGGTGGGTGACAACAGAGCTAGATATGGGGGAGGTTTTAGTGGGTGGAATATAAGGACAATTGAAGGTTTACAAAGTTGCAGCTAGAGTATGCTTAACAGTGCAAATATTATGGTACAGCTATATGGACACTTACAAATCATGGTGCTTTTTAATGGTATGATTACAAACATTGGTTTTGGTAAGTATAATTGAAACTTTATTATGGTAAGTGGGGAAACAAGTATAGCCAGTTACAATTGAAATGGCTTAGAAAATATTTTTTTAAATCATTTTTTCCCTGGCTAAGATAATATAATATAATATCTATTGTTTACAGGAAACTCACTCTACAAATATAGATGAGGTTGGGTGGAAAAAGGACTTGGAGGAGAAATATATTTTGTCATGGGCAAAGAAACTCAAAAGGGGTGATTATACTAATTACTAAAACATTTGATCCAATTGTGCAAACTGTGCAAACAGATCCTCAATGAAGATGGATTCTTTAAAATATGCTATTGGACCAAAAACCGATCTGGCTAATTAATCTATATGGGCCAAATATTGATGATCCACACTTCTTTGAATATATATATAATGATCTATTGAGCTCACAAGCAACAAATTAATATTTTATTATGGTGGGAGATTATAATACAGTTTTAAGTACCTCAATGGATCGTAAAGCATATACCACTGAACTTTCACCCTCAAGCACTTAAGGAGATCACGAATATCATGGATACATTAGAACTAGTGGATAAATGGAGGCTGAAAACCCCTGAACTAGTGACATGGAGGAGGCTTAATCAAACTAGCCATCTTGATTACTTCCTAATCAAAGCCTATTGGATTACAATTTTTAGTTAAAACCTCTTGAAGTTCTTGTTGGATCTAATTGCTAGCATTTCAATGACCATAATGAATAGGTATGGAGACAACGGACAGCCTTTTTTTACTCCTCTTAAAAGCTCAATACTTTCTGAGAAGTAACCATTATTATTACTTTAACCCATTGTATAAGAGATTCACAGAAATTAAAGTAATCCAGGCATTTATATATAAATTGTAGTTGTACTTTATCAAAGGCCTTTTCAAAATCTGCTATAAAGAACAGACCTGGTATCTTTGATGTTTCATAATGTTCAATTGTTCAAGTAATTGTCGTATACTATCTCCAATATATCGTTCATGTAAAAAACCTGTCTGATCAGGATGAGTAGTATCTGGTAAAAACCTTTTATTTTATGTGCTATGCATTTCACAAGGATTTTTGCATCACAACAAATAAGTGCAAGACGCCTACAATGTTTTAAATAGACTGGATCTTTATACTTACCACCTGGGTCTTGTAATAGTAGTAATGAAATCAGACCTTCTTGTTGAGTACCTTGAAAGTCTGCCATTTTATAGGAGTTATTAAAACATGCTAATAATGGATCTCTGAGTAAATTAAAAATGTCTGAAATACATCTACTGGTATACCATCAAGCCCTGTTTTTTTCCAGACTGAAAATATTGAATTGCCTCAAAAGTTCATCTTCTGTGAGTTGGCCTACACACAGGCCAGGCCTTTCTGTATATTCTGTTAATTTTACATTACAGTTAACATCATTCAATTCTTACAGTTAACATCATTCAATTCTTACAGTTAACATCATTCAGTGGAAATGGATGAGACTGAAAAGAAAACATATGCTTAAAATAATTGGCTTCCTCTTTCATAATCTAATTTGATGATTCTTAACTCCATCATTTGTAATGAGTTTCTGTAAAAAAAAAAAAATTGGTAGCAGTTTGCTGTTTTCAACATTTTCCATCCAATTTGCTTTATTTTTGTAATACATTACACTTGATCGTTCTTGAATAAATACCTCCAATTCTTTTTGTTTTTCCTCTAACCTATTTTTTTGCCTCTATAGTACAGTTTCCATTACTGTCTACCTGTGCTGTTATTTTTTCTATTCCTTTATTAGTCTAATCTCTTGACCTAAACTGCTTTTGTTTTAATGATGGGTATTGTATTGAATGGCCTCTGAAAGTAAATTTTAACGTGTCCCATACAATAAGGGGATCTGCTGTACCTATGTTGTGCAAAAAAAAAAGTCAATTATGATTTTTTTTTGTCGTAGTTAGAAATCCAGGGGATAAAAACAAAAGTGTCAATGTATGCCGATGACTCATGTTGCCGATGACTCATGTTTTATTTAAGTCCGCAATCTGGATACCAGCAGAGTCTCACTGAAGATCTTGATAATTTCTGTAGCCTCTCTGGACTTAAACCTAATTATGACAAGTGTACTATATTACGTATTGGATCGCTAAATACACAGTGTTTACACTACCTTGTAATTTACCAATAAAATTGGCAGATGGTGAAGTAGACATGCATGGTATTCACATCTGAAAAAACATACCACAATCAATTTCAATAGAAAGTTTGCAAAAATAGATAAGATTCCGCAACCATGGAGAGGTAAATACTTGTTTATGGAAAATCACATTGATTAACTCCTATCACAGTTTACTTACTTACTAATGGCACTGCCTACTCAAAACGGCTCGTTTTTTAAATCATATGAGTTATTTGGAACGCTAAGCCAGACAAAATGAAAGGTACCTATTTATTCATTATTACACACACCTGTCACCATCGTTACACGCACCGGCGCCTCAGACTTCATCACCTTCCTGATTACCTTCCCTATATCTGCCACTCCATTTGGTTCCCTCCCCAGGCATTATTGTTTCTGTTCATGTGTGTACGGTACCCGTGTTTCTTATATTATTCTATGTTCAATTATTTATTAAATACACTCCTTGAACTTGCTTCCCAACTCCCAGCATACATGTTACAATTATTAAGAAAGACTCATACTTTGTTGCAAATTTCATTTTTGCCTTTATACATATTACAAATTCTAATTTCTGACTAATTGATCATGAAAAAGTATCGCCCTTTCTTAAACAAGCCGTACAAAGCTGTTACAATTTCAGTTTTATCCTTCCAGAAAAGATAGAACAAATATTACAACAAATGTTATGGTTAAACTCAAATATAGTGATGAATAAAAAAATATATTCTTAATATTTATTAATGGTATTATGGATAGAAACAATGGAGTTATGTCACACATGCAGCTATCGAAAATGTATGTGAACGTAAGCTCAATCAAAACGTACAACCAACTTATTGCAGCATTAGCACAAAAATAGAGGAGGCAAGTGTAAAAGGGAGAAGGTAGGGAACTTGTTTGCCTGCCATATATTAAAGATAGAAATAGGCTGAAAGGTATTGGCAAAATTAGAAAAAATATACCAGTTTCATTTGAGGACAAAAATGTTGACAGCTACGCCATACAGGTCGCAAAATAAATGGGAAGAGAATTTCGATGTACTGATTCCATGGCACATGGTTTATGACCTGGCACAAAAAACAACACTTGATTCAACACTTTGAATTTTTCAATTTCAATTATTATACAAAATTCTTGCCACCAACATAATGCTACATATATATGGGACATACAACAATCTAATCTCTGTAGATTTTTCTGCAAAGAGACAATCACTAGATAATTTATTCTGGTATTGCCCCTATGTAGCTTGTTTCTGGTCACCGGTTCAAGAATGCTTTAGAAATCACAACATGCACTGCAAATTAACCTTACAAATAGCAGTGTTGAACGATCTGGAAAGCCATTGTCTGTCAATAAATAATATAATAATACTCGTAGGAAAGGTTTTCATCTTTAGTTCACAATCTGTGGAGACTATACGATTAGAAAGGTTCAAAATACCCTTCCGTTCAAAAGATTGGAGTCACTTAGAAATGTCCTTGTTTTCCATGAAAACATACATGAAATGAGTTGCAAAATGAATAAGTAATTATTTTTTTATTTAAAAAATTGTGCCCTTCAAACATTGCTTTCGTCAAAGAATCCTCCATTTGCAGAAATGACAGCCCTGCAGACCTTTGGCATTCTAGTTGTCAATTGGTTGAGGTAATCTGAAGAGATTTCACCCCATGGTTCCTGAAACACCACCCAAAAGTTGGATTGGCTTGATGGGCACTTCTTACAAACCATACAGTCAAGCTGCTCCCACAACAGCTCAATTGGGTTGAGATCCGGTGACTGTGCTGGCCACTCCATTATAGACAGAATACCAGCTGACTGCTTCCTCCCTAAATAGTTATTGTGTAGATTGGAGCTGTGCTTTGGGTCATTGTCCTGTTGTAGGAGAAAATTGGCTCCAATTAAGTGTTGTCCACAGGGTATGGCTTGGTGTTGCAAAATGGAGTGATAGCCTTTCTTCTTCAAGATCCCTTTTACCCTGCACAAATCTCCCACTTTACCACCAGCAAAGCACCCCCAGACCATCACATTGCCTACACCATGCTTGACAGATGGCGTCAAGCACTCCTCCAGCATCTCATCTTTTCTGTGTCTCACAAATGTTCTTCTTTGTGATCCGAACACCTTGTCTGTACATAACACTTTTTCCCAATCTTCCTCTGTCCAGTGTCTGTTATTTTACCTATCTTAATCTTTTCTTTTAATTGGCCAGTCTGAGATGGCTTTTTCTTTGCAACTCTGCCTAAAAGGCCAGCATCCCGGATTCGCCTCTTCACTGTTGACGTTGAGACTGGTGTTTTGCAGGTACTATTTAATGAAGCTGCCAGTTGAGGACTTGTGAGGCGTCTGTTTCTCTAACTAGACACTAATGTGCTTGTCCTCTTGCTCAGTTGTGCACCGGGGCTTCCCACTCCTCTTTTTATTCTGGTTAGAATCAGTTTGCACTGTATTGTGAAGGGAGTAGTACACAGCGTTGTACAAGATCTTCAGTTTCTTGGCAATTTCTCACATGGAATAGCCTTAATTTCTCAGAACGAGAACAGACTGACAAGTTTCAGAAGAAAGTGATTTGTTTCTGGTCATTTTGAGCCTGTAATCGAGTCCTCAAATGCTGATGCTCCAGATACTCAACTAGTCTAAAGAAGGCCAGTTTTATTGCTTTTTTAATCTGAACAACAGTTTTCAGCTGTGCTAACATTATTGCAAAAGTGTTTTCTAATGATCAATTAGCCTTTTAAAATTATAAACTTGGATTAGCTAACACAACATGCCATTGGAACACAGGAGTGATGGTTGCTGATAATGGGCCTCTGTACGCCTATGTAGATATTCCACTAAAAATCAGTTGTTTCCAGCTACAATAGTCATTTACAACATTAACAATGTCTACACTGTATTTCTGATCAATTAGATGTTATTTTAATGGACAAAAAATGACCTTTTCAAAAACAAGGAAATGTCTAAGTGACCCCAAACCTTTGAACGGTAGTGTATATGTAAAACTTCCCAGCACAATTGAAAAATATATGACACACAAACCAAACGAGGGTGGTCTATGGTGATAGGTGGGATAGGCTGAGAGGTGGTATTAAAGAGCTTATGTTTGGTAATGTATTATTATGTGATTGCTTTATATAAAAGTACCATGTATTTAAAATGTGTATGCAAAATGTGTATGTATATGTAAAAGAAAAGCTGTGAAAAATCTAAAAAGATTTGTCTGCCAAAGAGGGGTGGTTAATACTATTAAAATTACAAAACATGTAAATGGTGTGTGTGTGTGTACGTGTGGTTGTGTGTGGATGTCAAATCAGTTGACAATAGCAGAGTCACTTGCCATAGGCATCCCTCTATTTGGGGGGGGTGGCAGTAGTTCCTTTCTTTTGAGGCGTAATTTTTCAGAGAAGTCTTCATTGAATATGTTGGTTCCCTTCAGGCACTTGGCTCTCCTGAGAATCTCCTCCTTGTCTTTGAATCTGAGCAGTTTCACCATTGTAGATTTGGGCTGTCCATCGGGGAAGAAAGTGATATTCCTGTGCGCCCTCTCCTCTCCATCTCAAAGATTTTAGGGTCCAGTATGAGTTGATCTGCCAGGAGTTTCTTTGCCTTGACTTCTGTGTCATGCCAAGTTTCAGTCTTTACGTCCTCAATTCCATTGATTAAAATGTTATTGTGCCTAAATTGGTTTTCAAGGTAGTCTCCTTTGGAAGAGTGTCAAGTGTTGCTTGGAAAATTGCGAAATCCTCAGACATGGTTTTGAATGCAGTCTGGCTGGTGACATTCATAACCTTTAACTCCTCCACCTCCGACTGCATAAATTCCAAACTGTGTTTAAATCCCATTACATCCTTATACAGCTCATCAACCCTTTTGTTGGTATAATCCATAAAGATTTGCAGGAAGGACTAAAAGTTATTTTCCGGAAGATCTATTTGATCTTTATAAAACTATTTTTGTTCATGGAGTGTACAGTAGTGCTTGGTATGTGGTCCTCTTCCGCATTGAGCTTTGCAGCATTTTTCTGTCTAGCATTTGCCATGCTACATGCTTGTTGTGAGCTAAAACGAGTTTGCAAACAAAACCCACACCTCGTCTCCTGAAAACAAGCTCCGCCAGTGAAATGGCAAACACACACAAGCAACACACACTTGATCACACATGTACCAGTACGATAAACAGCCAAAACACCAGTCAAATATTCTTGGCAGAGACAGCGGTAGGAGCATTCGCTTACTCACAGAACGAGCAGCACCCTTCTTCAGCCTTCTGAGGTTGAAGAAACAATTGGCAAACTTAGTGTGTAGACTATTACAATATAGAAGCTTCGGAAATTAGCTTCAAAGTGAAGCTAATTGAAGCTGGAGACTCTTACCTCCCTCACTAGCTTTAAGCACCAGCTGCCAGAGCAGCTCACAGATCACCGCGCCTGTACATAGCTCATCTGTAAACAACCCATCCAATCTACCTCATCCCCATACTGTATTTATTTATTTATCTTGCTCCTTTGCACCCCAGTATCTCAACTTGCACATTCATCTTCTGCACATCATACCATTCCAGTGTTTAATTGCTATATTGTAATTACTTTGCCATCATGGCCTATTTATTGCCTTACCTCTCTTATCCTACCTCATTTGCACATGCTGTACATATATTTTTCTACTGTATTATTGACTGTATGTTTGTTTATTCCATGTGTAACTCTGTGTTGTTGTATGTGTCGAACTGCTTTGCTTTATCTTGGCCAGGTCGCAGTTGCAAATGAGAACTTATTCTCAACTAGCCTACCTGGTTAAATAAAGGTGACATTTAAAAATATAAAAAATAGTGTTATTATGTCAATTTGGAACTAGGCTATTAATTTAATACTATAAATGACTTTGCAGTAATGAATAATGAATCATAATGTCATTTGAACCAATATTACGCAGATAGATGAGCAAATTAACCCTGATATGTATCAAATTCCATTTGAAAACAGTTTAGATGTCAATTGTAAAATATTATTGTAATGCGGTGAGTCTCAGATGTGGTTTTGCATATGGGAAATTGAAGATATTCTCCTGTTATTTAATATGGTGTTTAACTGTTCTATTTGCTATTTTAGTTGTACCAGTTATCAACATATTGTTGTGACGACCCTCCCACTCTGTCTGCAGAATTCTTTCTCTTTGCTCTTGTTTTCCTTAACAGGATGTCGGTGGGCGGAGCCGGGAGGGTCGTCAGTGAAATGGGACACACCAGGATAAATGCACCTCTTCCCCATTCATTGAGAAGACTCTCTCCATGCAGACACAGATTTTGGTTGTGGCATTTTTGTGGTGGTTTTTGGTTGTTTGCGGTTGTTTGTGTTGGCACCTTTTCAACACCCCTCATTATCACATTTATGCACGCAAACACTCACTTACACTACTGATTCCTGACTACACACACCATTGTTAATTATATTTAGTTTACTTTAGTTAAATATATTTTGTTATTCCCTATCTCCACGTTGGCGCCTTATTTGTTACGTGCTTTGAGCCGGTTCGTGACATTGTTCAATGTTTAATAAAATAATGCCCAGTGGTTATTCTGGGATTTTAGCTAATACACTTTTTTTTTTTTTTTGCTGTGGTATCGTTTCTGTATCGAGTATTCGTTTTGGTGTTTAGTATCGTTTCGGTATCATGATACTAAACCTGTTATCGGTATCAAAGTAAAAAATTCTGGTATCGTAATAACACTAAACAAACGTATTATAATGCTTGCAGAGTTTGAATCGGAGATTCCTGGGCCTTAGAGACATCTCTAACGCACAGATTACACCTTGCCCCACCACGTGGTCCAGCACACAGCAGCACTTTGAGACAATACAACCTGAGTATTAATTATGTGAAATATTGAAATAAACAATTATGTGTGTGTGCATGTGTGTTAGATAGAGGGGGGGGGGTTGTGATGTAGTAGACTGTGAGGGTCAAGCATGTGAGGGTCATTTAGAATGTGTGCAGGTGTTTTTGTAATGAGCATTACCAATACAATAAAATTACATACCACTACCCCTCACTAGGCTATGGCACAACTGAGGCCTATACAGAAGTAAGGCATTAATTGCCACAATAAATACTGCAAAAGCAGTCAAATAAATAGAGGGAGGTTTAGCAAGTTAAGTTTCCTTGACCAGAATAACGGTTCAAAACCTCTCTCACCTTGTTTACAAAGGTGTAACAAACAGTATTACACAGTGTAACAATACGTGGTAGGTTACTTACCATTTTTGTTCATGGCAGAGCTGGCATTCGAAAAGTGATATCCCCAAACTATTATTAGGTTACTGTATAAATACAGTTGTCATATGCACCATTTCCTGCTGTGTAGAAGGTGGAAGATACAACTAAGAATGTCCTTTCAAATTCAACCGTAGAGGAAACAAACCACTTTAGAGCAAGGCTGAATGAAATGTGTAATTTGTCTCAGCTTAGGGCAGCTCTCAACTCCTCAGCCTCTGCTCAGCTCTGTCCTGTCCAGAGTGTCTGTCCTCGCTGCAGGGTGAATAATAAACCTGTGAAACCTGATTGGAACGACGGGGTGTGTTGAGAAGCAGATTACAACAGAGCCGCGGTAAAGACTGTTAATTGGTTGAGGATTTCACTAAATCCGGATTGAAATTGCTGTGCAGAAGGCTACTACAGAGCTGCTCTGTCTTGTTTCATCCTTTCCGCATCCTTTCTTCCGGGGAATACAGTAGAGCGGCTGCGCTTTTGAGGGTAGCCTACTTGAACATCGTTGGTGTCAACGCGCTTCGGTAAAGAGGAGATGCTTTTGCGATGAGAGTGCTCGACTGGATCTGAGCGCGGTGGCGGTGTGAGCAGCAGTGACATGGCACTCGAGCGCCGAACAGTGTTCACACATGTTTTTTACTCAACAACTCACTCTGAGAGGAACATGGGGCAGGCTCGGTTTCATTGGCAGTCGGCCTACACGTGAGTGAGCACATGACATAGAAACAACGGAATTAGTCCGTATTAAAACAATTGTAAATGTTTTCGTTTTCTATTCTCAGAGCTAGTAAATATACAGGCTAATGTAGCCTAGATTTAGCCTTAGGATACACACAGGTTTCAACTCCTTGCCATCTTTGTGACTAAAAACAGAAGTATAAAGATAGTTTGTTGTAAAACGTCTTCTCTTTTTAATTTTAGTCATAAATGTGACTACTGAACTACACGATTTTGGAAATTAGTCTGACAATTTTATTATTTTCATTTATTTCAAGAATCATGTGCACGACTTGGGCTTTGCTTATGACTGGAAGGATTATAACCAACACAGCCTAATCATAGCCTAGTCATTGCAAATGATTGAATCCCCAGATTTATGAGATGTCATTGTGCTCTGTTATGCATTTACTGACATGGTAATTGTAATTTAGATACCTGCGCATCAATGCCCACAAACTCCGGAAAGTGTTCTGTTGCAAAGCCACATATCGACAATAACAGTAACAGAAAATAAGTGAGTGTCATAGGCAAATTCCAAATCAATCCACTTTCATTAGTTGATCTCCCTATTAATAATGTTAAAGGGAAATCACTCTCATCTTTCAACTTGAAGATGAGTGCGCAGTACCTTCAATGTAGAGGACACACTGAATCATGACGGTTTTACATCCAGAGGGGGTCAGTGTTGATCAAGATGAAACTCTAATACTGGACTGGAGTGTACAAGACTGCATCACAATTCTCCAACCTTTGCCCAAAGTGTGCCCTTGCACACTTCCCATCATAGATTTACCAATGGTGAAAACTCCCTCCAGGCACTGCTTACACCAATGCAATGTTTTTAAATCTATGACTGGCAGTGTGCAAGTGCACACTTTAGAAGAAGGGTGGATAATTAGGATGCTATCACTGTCTGCTGTACGGTATGGAATAAACATTGTCTGGACCCAACACTGTCTGTGTGAGCAGTATTGATGAGTCTTAGGTCAAGCTAATAAAAACTGCACCAACCATAGTTTGGAAGGATATCAACTCCTACAAGTGTAGCAAGTTTATTGCACTTTGAGATTATTCTGTATAATGAAAAGCACTTTACAAAGCACTTTACATAAGTTACCATTGGTATTGTCTTGCTTGGGGAATTGAATTTAAGTGCTGTCACTCTACCCACTAGCCTACTTAATCTTTGCTGTTTGAACTGTCTAATGTAGTGTACCCTGCATGCACAACACATGTAGAATTCCTAGTCTCCTACCCACATGATCATGTGCCATCGCAATCTTTGCATCTGTCTCTCCCACTACATTGACTCTGCTTCTTCGACCCTACTCTCCTCCCTTTCCGCATCCTTTGACTTTCACTATCCCCTTTCCTCCTGGTCGGCTCAGCCCTCTCCTCCCACTCTGTGGCTGAGTGACTCACTGCGTGCTGACAGAACAGGGCTCGCGGGGCAGCTGAGCGGAAATGAAGAAACTCAACCTATCATCCTTTCACTCCCTCCTCTCTACCTTCTCTTCCTCTGTATCTGCTGCTAAAGACACTTTCTATCACTCTAAACGTCAAGCCTCTGCCTCCAACCCATTGAAACTCTTCCACACCTTCTCCTCACTCTTTAATCCTCCACCTCCTACCCCTTCCTCCTCTCTCTCTCTGCGGACGACTTTGTCATTCACTTAGCCTACTGAGTCCAATGGTCCCACTCACACATACATTACGTGGCCAAAAGTATGTGGACACATTCTCCTGGCATCCGCCAAACCCAAATTAATCCGTCAGACTGCCAGATGGTGCAGCATGGTTCATCACTCCAGAGAACGCGTTAGCACTGCTTCAGAGTCTAATGGTGGCAAGCTTTACACCACTCCAGCCGGCGCTTTGCATTGCACATGTTGATCTTAGGCTTGTGTGCAGGCTGCTTGGCCATAGAAACCCACTTCATGAAGCTCCCGGCGAGCAGTTCTTGTGCTGTTGTTGCTTCCAGAGGCAGTTTGGAACTCGGTAGTGAATGTTGAGACCAAGGACAGACATTTTTTACCTGCTATAGGCTTCAGCACTCGGCGGTCCCATTCTGTGAGCTTGTGTGGCCTACCACTTCATGACTGAGTCGTTGTTGCTCCAAGACTTTCCACTTCACAATAACAGCAATTACATCTGACTTGTTGGAAAGGTGGATTCCTATGACGGTGCCACGTAAGGCTATTCTACTGCCAATGTTGTCTATGGAGATTGCATGACTGTGTTCTCAATTTTATACACCTGTCAGCAACTGGTGTGGCTGAAATAGCTGAATCCACTGATTTTTAGGGGTGTCCACATACTTTTGTATATATAGTGTAACTCACCTACGCCTTGATCTTTTTATCCCCTCTTTCTCCATATGAAATCCTGCGACTAATGATTTCCGTCCGCCCACTTGACCCCGTCCACTCCTCCCTTCTCCAGACCATCTCTGGAGATCTTCTCCCATTCCTCACTTCCCTCATCAACTCATCCCTGACCACTGGCTGTGTCCCCTCTGAAATCAAGATGGCCAGAGTTGTTCCCCTCTTCAAGAAACCAACAATTGACCCCTCTGACATCAAAAACTACAGACCAGAAACCCTTCTTTCATTTCTTTCCAAAACGCCTGCTGTCTATGACTACCTCCCTCGTTTTCTCTCTCAGAACAATCTTCTTGAACCTAACCAGTTTCACAGAAGGTTTTCGATCTGCCAATACTAACGCTCTTTCCTCTGTCCTCATCCTCCTAGATCTATCTGCTGCCTTCTACACCGTGAACCATCATATCCTCCTCTCCACCCTCTCAGGGCTGAGCGTCTCAGGCTCTGCACACTCCTGGATTGCATCCTACCTGGCAGGTCACTCCTACTAGGTTGCATGGAGAGGATCTGTGTCTGCACCACATGCTCTCACTATTGGTGTACCGCAGGGCTCGGTTCTAGGCCCTATTCTCCTTTCTCTTTACACCAAGTCACTCGGCTTCGTCATATCCTCACATGGTCTCTCCTATCATTGCTATGCGGATGACACCCAACTACTTTTCTTCTTCCCCACTTCTGACACCCAGGTGGCGACATGCATCTCTGCGAGCCTGGTAGACACACAGAGATGTGAGACGGTGTCGAAGGCACACTTGCTACATCTTTTCACCAAAAGAATATACAATATCACTATTTTTGTATAACTCCTAGGTGAATGAAATCAAATTGACTATAATACATAGTCATTTCAATAGATACAGTTTGTGGAACCGGTAGGAATGTAATTTATTGGGCAAATCTTAACAGGTAATCAATGATCTATTTGTTTTCATCAGGTGACCTGACCCTCTGACTGATATCTGAGTTAAATAACTGCAGTGAGCAGCAGCTTCCAGGAAGCACTGTACAGCTTCCAGTTGTACAGTGCTTCAACCAACGCAAGTTGAGGTTCAGCCCCCAAAAAACACACAGGTCCATGTTAGAATACGATACAGATATTTGTATCATTCTGGTGAAGGCCATAAGGGCTGAAAAACATAAATGTGTTTTTTTATTTTTTTTATCAAAGGGAATAAATGAAAGTTAACCTCTGTCTCCTGACTAACAGTGAATCAGTGTTGCATTCATACATTCATACCAACTTACTCAGGGTCGAGTGACTGTATTGTTGTCTTTACATAAAGGATGTGAGGCCTGTTTTTTTTAACCAGCTGTATGACAAAGGAGATCATATAATGTGTGTTGCTGTGGGGTCTTGAGAAGGTGAGTCAGTGTGTGACTGAGTGAGGAGACAAGGACCGCAGTTTTGCTCCTGCAATGTTCCCTTCATTTAATTGGAGGCACATTAGGTGAGAAAAACATTGTGTTCTACTGTGAAATGCACCACTGCTCTAAAAGCCATCGTTTTGATCCTATTTGGCGACAAATCTCAACCCTTTTTTTCTTGCCATCACATAATGAAAGCCTATCATCCACAAAACATACTTCACAGACAGACACACATATATGCACGCACTGTCCATTCCTCCCTAAATAATAAACACAGAGCAACAGTAGTCAAACATAAGCAGTTCCTCGAACAGTAAGTGCCATGTGGAACAGTGTTGACATACACTAAAGCGAGGTCTTTTATTGTCCAGCTACTGAACAGCAGTAGCAAATAAGCCACTGAGTAAAAACGTAAGCAAAACATAAATCAACTTCGTTGCTGCTCTCTTCTTTTCTTATAGACTTGCTCTTTTATTTCTCCATAGTGGACCCTCTTTTTTTATTGGTTGTATTGATTTAGTTCCACAGAAACTGCGGGAGTCTTTCATTATGATGGGAATACCACTGAGTAAGGCACTGGGGATGACAGCATCACAGTAACCAATGGTTACCACATGGGCAGCCCAGTGAGCTTCCCTGAGAGCTGATAGATGGATGACAGTAGCAGACAGAAGGGGAGAGCAGTTGGAGGAGAACTTAATGTACATGTATTGATTTAATATCCAACTCGAGAGGCATCATACATTTCAGCTTACAAAGACAATTCATGTTTTGTTTTGTTTTTTACAGTACAGCGGGAAATGTAAAGAGAGAGAGACAGATAGTAGGGTCATAGACAGAGGGTTCAAACCCCCATCAGCAGGAGGCATATATGGTCAGGAGCTTAATTAATAATGGAACACTAGTCACTTTAATAATGTTTACATTCTGCTTTACTCATCTCATATGTTCTATTCAACTGTATTTTAATCTATGCCACTCCAACATTGCTCGTCCTAATATTTATATATTTCTTCATTCCATTCTTTTACTTTTAGATTGTATTGTTGTGACTTGTTAGATACTACTGCACTGTTGGAGCTAGGAACACAAGCATTTCGGTACACCTGCAATAACATCTCCTAAATATGTGTATGTGACCAATAACATTTGATTTGATTTGATTAAACCACCATACCAGACTCCGGGCACGACAAGGTATGTTAAATATTAAAACTATGTATTAATATTAATAATATTCATGTATGGTATCGTGTGGTAAAGCGGTTTGCTGATGTGAATGTTGTGTACAAAGTGTGCCATGGTGGCGGGTGGTGTTTCAGATGATTTTGTACCCAATAGAAATGAATGTTAAATAATGTATTGTGTCATTTTTGAGTCACTTTTATTGTAAATAAGAATATAATATGTTTCTAAACACTTCTACATGAATGTGGATGCTACCATGATTATGGATCATCCTGAATGAGTCGTGAATAATGATGAGTGAGAAAGTTACAGAAGATCATACCCCCAAGACACGCTAACCTCCTCTGTTATTGGCAATGTGTACATTGGTTAGCATGTGTTTGGGGTATGATTCATTCAGGAGTTAAAGACAAACTCGCATTCAGGTGAAGATTTACATAGTTTTAGTACTTAAAGGGATACTGCGAGATTCTGTCATTTAATGACGCATTCAAAGCAAATAACTCTCCCTACAATCAATGATGGGGATGTTTGATTATGCTGTGGGGTTGCTTTTCTGCCTCTGGTACTGGAGGCCTTGAACGTGTGAAAGACATTATGAAATCAGGAGATTATCAAGGTGATTTGGAGTGCAATGTTCAACCTTTACATAGTTTTACAATGTTCCATCCAGAGCAATGTTCAACCCAGTGCAATGTTCAACAATGGAATGGTTCAAGAAGAGATTGGCCAGCCAAGAGTCCAGATCTGAATCAACTCAAAACCTATGGCGAGGGCTGAAAACAGCAGTTGGTGGAGGACACCCCTCAAACATGGAACATGGAAGCAGTTAATACTGAAAAGTAGGACAAACTTCCAGTAGAAAGGTGCCGCAAGCTCAATGATGGCTACAAAATAATGTTTCTGCAATGTTGAAAATCCAATAACAATGTGTGGCGACCAAAAGTTTGTATTTATTTTACATTTTAAGAAGAGATAAAGAAATATTTAAGAAAAGTGCAAAGGTGCCAATATATTTGGCCGGCACTGTACATGGGATTGGAGAAGCAGCATCATGTTGCTCCTACACTACTGTGTTACCATTGGTCTTCTTTGTGACCCAAGACCAAGCGGGGGATGACAAGCAAAGCTGCCAAAAGCTAACTTTGTATTTATTCATGCTAACAGGACACATTGCCGGTGCCCCCACCTCAGAGAATTACCTTTAATCCTCCTGATTGACAACCAGAATCATACTGGGGAACTTGGTTGCTCCTGCTTCTATCACACCACAACAAATCCAGATACCTATCACAGAATGTGATTATTTTTTGCCTTGAAGCTTTTCTTGATCACAAGGCAAGGCTAAGTGAACAACTGAATTCTAAAATCAAACATTTTTTCTTGCAAGATTGTAAAATGTAGTTATATAAGGACCACAACATCTTGAGGGTCTCACATGCTGTTCATCTGCCAGATCGGTATCTGGTCATTGACCAAAGTCTTTGTGGGCACCATGACACACACACACACTCACACACACCTCAAGGCCCTTTCTCCTCACATGTTAGACATCTCTGCCTCTGCAGAATCCCATGTGTGGATGACTCAGGTCTCCACGAATGCTTTTAGCAAGGATAACTAACTCATTGCTAATGAGCAGTGTAAAGAGACATTCAAAGAATGGAGAACTGTACACTGCCAGTGTTACTGTATGTAGACAGATACTGTACTGAGAAGTGAATCATAAAATTTAATTGCCTAAAACGACGGATAAACCCTTATTTGAAGACAAAGAACACTGTAAAAGACGTAGAAAAAGTCATATTCCTTTACATTCCTCATCACTCCCATACATTAGACCAGGAAGATCCAGAAGAGGGAACATAAGTGAGCACGCATGCCAAGAACAAGCAATGCCAAAAGCAAGGACCAGCAGAGACTGTGTGTGAAAAACCCAGCAGCGTTGCAGGTCTTGAAACAATCAAACCGGTGCGCCTGGCACCTACTACCATAGCCCGTTCAAAGGCACTTAAATATTATGTCTTGCCCATTCACCCTCTGAATAGCACACATACACAATCCATGTCTCAGTTGTCTCTAAAAAATATTGTCTCTAAAAATATCATTTTTAACCTGTCTCCTCCTCTTCATATACACTGATTGAAGTGGATTTAACAGGTGACATAAATAAGGGATCATTGCTTTCACATGGATTCTCCTGCAGTGGCGTGTATTCATGGATGATAAGGGAAGCCAGTTTTCCCCAAAAAATTGACCAATAAAAAATATAATTAAATCAAATAATTTATATATTTTTCCATTTAGCCTCTTCCTTCAAAGAGGCTGAATGTATCTCACAGGTGGGTATCCGAGCGAGAAAAACAGCGCTCCTCTGTCTCTCTATGTGTAGGCCATCTATCTGATGCTGTCTGGTCCAAACGAATATGACATTGTTGCTGCACGTAGCATAGAAGGCAAGGGAAGCCAGCTAGCATCTGGCCTATCTTGACAAAAAAAAGTAACAAATTTGCTAATCAGCGTTAATCTAAACTGAGCGATCTCATCTGTGAATGGTCCTGGTTGCTAGATGTAGAAGGCTAATGTTAACTAGCTATAACGTTGCCCATGAATAGAAGTTAGGCTAGTGAGCAAGCATTTTAGCTAGGAAGTCTAGGACTACAAAGAAATGTAAGTGTGTACTGTATAACGGAGTCATAGACCATTTCGACAACATGAAAGAGAGGAGGATGAAATTGGCATTTCTCAATAAGTATGGTGAGACAAAATGTTTTTCTACTTGTATGAACGCACGCACAGATGCATACACGCACACACACACACACACACACATGCACAACAGAAATCAGAACCATGGACAGGCACATCATATTTAGCTTACGTAGATTGGACTAAATTGTTTTTTGGTATCTTTTAGTTGTCACTGTATTAGACTAAGCAGAGGTGATTTGATGATGTCGAAATGGTGCTGGAATAATGGTGACAGCTCCTGTTTTCTTTGCGACTTGTGGTAACTCTGTGGTTCTAAATCAATAGTTGTTTAGTGGGCCCGAAAATGTCGGCAACATTAACTTGTTTGACCGTGCTGTAGGTCATAGGTGTTCCTAATGTTTCATACACTCAGTGAAAACTTGGAACTTTTCCATGTGCAAAAGGTTTTTCATGTGAATGCGGGAATCAACAATCACCTTTGATTTAGGCTGGACTACTGGATTGGCCCATAAGCCTATAAATGGAAACTTTATTAGCTCTCAAAAATGATGGCATCTCTTGCTTTATTGACAACCTCATCACTAAATGAGAGCCTCATTGGGATTCAACAGTTGATCCAACACCTCTCATTCATTATTTACACTGTATAAATGGGCGATCAGTGGCAAAGCCTCGGTCTGATTCTGTCTGCATAATGTCCACTTAGCCCATCTGGAGTGGACCCGTTCTCCAAGGGAGACTGTGTATTTTACACACCTCAGTCTAAACCTTCCCTGAGCCCAACCAGGGTAATGTGATACAGGAGACACCAGGTATCAACACCACCCACCTCTCTCCCCTGAACACCCCAGCTCTATGCTCAGCTCTATGAGGTGGACTCCCAGATTAAATTAACATACTGTAAAAATATCTTCACTAGAGGATAAAGAGGGAGGGAGCAGTGCTTAGATGCAGAGCATGCTCTGCGCCTAGGGCCCCTGACCGCTAGGGAGCTCCAGACCAAAACAAGGAAGGTGCAATTTCAAAATTTGGCAGTGCATCAGCAGCTTTCCTCTTGTTATGTCACTCAATGACAGTCAATCAATTAGCCCATGTCAGCTAACATATTTTTCAGATTGCTAGGTTAGTCTAGCCAGCTATTTAAACCTTGTAGTAATCATGGCCGAATTACTGACCCATGAGCCCTGACCTCCAGGGGCCGCATTGATTTTGTTTGTCAATCTCACTCAGATATCATATGAACATTCCATAAATGGCAAAATGTGACTAATTTGAGGAAATTAGCTTTAAAACTATAACATTTTCTCTCTACCCAATGGCAAAATGTGTAGAATTGCAGGAAATTAACTTGAAAACTGCAAATGTTCTGACCCTGGAAGGGAGGATCTCATATCATTGGAATTTAGGCACATTTTGATGGCCAAACTGGGTAGATGTAATAGACTCATCGATTAGCAGTGTATTACAACTAAGCCCTTCCTATTCCAGAATTCTGATGATGAATATGCCATGAAGCCATCATTTTCTCTCACCCTTCTACCAGTTGCCAAGCACAGCAAGGCAGATATTAATTGTAAGCATGTGTGAGTTCAGCCGGGTTTAAATGTGTTGTCAGTCTTTTGGTTTAAATGTTTTTTATTTAAAAAAAAGTTGAAATGTCTCGTTAGTCTTAAATAGTTTATTTGTAGTGGCTTGGTGTCAGACATTTTGCTTCAAAACCCTAAACACTGTCTGGCAAAGCACTATTTTATAATCTGTTAACTAACATTTGGTACTATATACACTACACTATTGTACATAGTACAACTATCTGACCTTTTCTCAGCATGACCTGTAACCTGGATATAAGCAGCTGGACAGGATGACGCGCAGCACAGGAGGACAAAATGGTGGCACATTTCAAAAAGCATATTGAGTCTATGGCTACATGCTGTGCAGCGCGTCCACTACAGCTGGCCGACAGTGATGTAAACAGATGGTGAACATCATTCTCTTCAAACAATGTGAATCAGAGGGCCTGAAAAACCTCTAAATGATTAACTCATAGCTCTCAGAGCAGAGTGTCAAAGCAGAGAAATGCAAAACATTGGACTTTGGCCATATCTCAGACACTGTCAGATCGGTCTGTGTCACTGGTCTCTATTGTGGCTACCGGTCTATGACCCTGGCCAACATTCCTGCCTGCTAGTGTCCAGCCCCATAGGGCTCTGTTTAAGCACTGGGCTTGTTGCTTTGTTCTGGGGAATTAAAGTGAGACAATCTGTCAACAGGTGGAGCATATTTGCTGGATAGGGTCTGTTTACTACAGAGCAGACCAGAGAACACCCAGGAAATCTTTCCTCAGTGTCTTTGGGTTACTGGCTGATGCCCCACTGAAAAGATCTAATAAGAAATTCACACAACTAACTTGTCTGTGTGTTTCAGTGTGTGTATGTGTGTGTATGTGTGTGTATGTGTGTGTATGTGTGTGTGTATGTGTGTGTATGTGTGTGTATGTGTGTGTATGTGTGCGTATGTGTGCGTATGTGTGCGTATGTGTGTGTATGTGTGTGTATGTGTGTGTATGTGTGCGTATTTTAGAGAATGTCTAGATATATTTGTTGAAAATAGATGCTAACAGATTCATACAACTTCAAAAAGTATATTTGACCATTTTAAGAATAATAAACAATTTATTAAATAAAAATACCATGTCACATTAGGTTAACCTTTATCTACTTCCCCAGAGTCAGATGAACTAGTGGATCATTTTTATGTCTATGCGTGCAGTTTGAAGGAAGATGCTAACTAGCGCGAGCGCAATTGCTAGCTAACGTTAGCGCAATAACTAGAAGCTAGTACAGTATCGCCAGCGATTGCACTAACGCTAATTAGCATTGGCTCGCAAAACTACCTCTAACTTATTGGACGCGGAGACATAAAAATTATGTCAATGAGTTCATCTGACTCTGGGGAAGTAGATAAAGGGCCTCATTGCCAAAATCCAGAAGTATCCCTTTAAGCTAGAATCCTTAGTTGCTACACCCATTTTGGACCTAAATATTAATTAAATAAACCCATTGATTCTTGAAGAATATAACTTATAAGTGCCTATTGAGCTTAGTTCAACTGTCGTACACTACTAAAACCAAAATACAAGCTTGTTTTACTCCAATGTTTGTAAACAATATAACATAAACAAACACTGTATAGCCTCAAAACAATGTTATCACTATAATATTGATATCATGGATGATCACTCCTTACATCCATTGCTCTGTCTATAATTTTGAGAGTGATTACATTTCTCCATGCCCATCCCTCAGCTTTCAACCAAAACACAGCCAGGGTGACCAATTTGTTATTGTTTTAAATAAGGATTCTAGCCTTAAATAAGACTAATTGTGAACAACTACCTGGAGTAATAGTGACTGGTGCTGGACTACTTCCCAAATACCATGTGACCATCAAGCAGCATGGAAAATGCTGCCGTCACCACAAAATGTCACCTCCGGATTCTGTTCTTGGTCAGCAGTAGAGGTCTCTCCAGTTACCATATAAATCACCTCTGTTTATGAGAAGATATACAGTAACCACAACACTGGCTGGCAGCAGCAGACCCACGGACGGATGAAGTGCAACAATGCAGAAAGAAGTCATGGCTTTACAATGGTAATAGCGAATACAGAATGCTGGAAATACGTTACACTTGCAGAATAATTTGACACGACTGAAATATACTGTACCTGCAATTGAAACTGTACTGTACACTTTCCTTCTTTTTTTAAAACAATTTTACCAACATGGCACAGCTACAGTGTGGAACCTGCAATGCGGGAACCGCTCAGGGGCATTAGATTGTGACTCATTTCAGGCCAGCAGAGATTGAGAAATGTAAACTCAGTTCCTTTGATCAGTGCTCAGGGGCACCATTCCACCCTACAGTGGAGAAGGTCATGATCTGTGAAAAAGAGGAGCTGCTCTTCAGTGCAGTGTTGCTGTTTAACATGGACGCAGCTGTTTGCATGACATCTCTGTAGTCTCCTTCCCGGAACAGATTTTTTTAAACTCCTGCAGAGGGAAGTCTGTGGGGAGCTGTGGGCATGTGCAAACAGCTGTGGGCATGTGCAATGTTGTGTTGTCCATGGAATCCAGGCACAATGTCCAGTCCCATAATGTAGGACATTGGCCTTAGCAATAGACTGTCATACAAAATAGTGGTGAGTGATCCTTCTGTCTGCTGGGTAGTTAACAGCACTACCAGAGGTGGACAGGTTCTCACCCTTTACACAGAACCGGGTCTGAATGTAACAAAAATGGGTTTAATATCAGACATGTCACATGTCAGACATGAAAAGACACAGATCACAAAATGAAATGTTAATATTTCCAGCAAATATTATATTTAGCAAAAATTCCCACTGTTAAATATTCTGCCTTTGATAACTCACTGAGAATGTCATTTCATTTGGCAAATGACAAAAGTTTTCAGTGGAATGAAATAATTGTATATGTAAATATCTAAGCCCATGTCTCTCCTACTTTTGTGTGTGGCTGAAGTTGACAATACATTCATGGTAACATTTTGCGATGTTAGGATAATACATTATTCACATGTACAGTACATACATCAAAGTGTCCTCGTGTCCATAAAAAAAGGGGGTGGGTTAGTGAGTTACCACACACGGTACGTCATCTTTTCCTATAAATTCAAAGCTTCAAAAATTGTCTAAACACAGTCATACTCATACAGTTAGCACAGGTACATACAGACAGACACATACACACATGTAGCTATCCAAACTATTGTAAAGTAATAGGATTTAGTATAGGCCTATATACTAAGAAATGTTTTAAATAATTATGAACATTTACAGCAAGTGAACATTTTAGATTAACTTTTTTCACTTGGCTGACATGATGCTGAGATACAGTCTACGAATACATTGTAGTGCAAGTACACTGTGTGCTACACCGTTAACCTAGTTCATTACAGCCTGAATGTGATACCAAGGTTTCTATTCATTAACACCTGGACAAAATCCACCCAGACTCCTACATCATTCATCACTACTGTGGCGGCAGATAGCCTAGCGTTTAAGAGCATTGGTCCAGTAGCTGGAAGGTTTCTGGGTCAAATCCCTGAGGTGACTATGGTGAAAAATCTGATGTGCCCTTGTGCAAGGAACGTATAATTGCTCTGAAAATCGTACAGTTTATCTTCCTCAGACAAGAATGTGTGCAGGTTATGCCGATGCTATAGTGACGGGGTTTATTTCCTTATATTTTTTAGCTAGTCAGTACATTGTGTAATATGTATGGTACACTTTAATTGTATCCCCAATCAGACAGTTTGTCCAGGAATCTCTGTAAACACTGAAACTTCACAGCAACAACACAAGAGCAACATTAACCGAGAGCAGGACAATAACATCAGCAACAGTTCTCAGTATCCACGCTAGTCATTTAAAAGAAAACCAGCATGGTAGAGTGTGAAAGCAATTCCTAAACATAGCTTTACAGACTAAGTATACTGGCTGGATATTGGTATCAGAATGACGTACAGTGGTGGCCACACTACCCAGCATTAAGGTATTGCTGCTCTGACCACTGTACTTGCAGGGGTTACTGAGTCACAAAAGTAAGGTCCACACTAAAGGCTTCTGTCTGTGTGTCCTTATTCACTGTCTGAGAGGCGGCAGGACAGGTGTCTGTAACCTCAGTTATGAAATGGTGATATTGGGAGGGGGGGGGGTGAAGGTTGAGGTATTGAAGAGTGGTTGGAGGAATGGGGCAACGTGTGTGGTGTAGCTGGTAATAGCGCCTGCCTGTGATTATGTGCACCTGCTGTCCCTCATCAGAGAGTTGGATTTCTGGGCCACGGCAGAGGGAGTGTACAGAATCACACAGACAGAAGTCCCTGAGCTGGCTCTGGGAGAGACCCAGATCAATATGGAATGTGTTACAGACAGAGAGCTGGCTACAGCCACTAGTGGGGGTCACAGATATTACTGTTAACCCTGATTTGATCTCTTGTTCTGCCTGTTAATTCTCCTACCCTGGCATTTCCATCTCATTCAGCCCGCTGCCAGTAAAGAACAATCAGTTCAACTAACAACATTATTCATTTTTCATACAACATACAAACAGACTATAAATATTTGTTCTCGGAGCTCTAAGATAAGGAGCTGAATCGAAAATGATGCTGATGAGGTAATTTGTTTTTAACTTAGAACAATATAACAAATGTTTGTGCAACTGAAACTTGAACCTAGTACCTGAACCGTGGTGTTTGCACACAGGAGTAAGCACTAGAGAACATAACATGTGCACATACTCATGTCCACAAACCACACACACACACACACACACACACATGATCACATCCGCATACCATAGACTTCCTATGTATTTTGCAGACTTTTGTTCAATATTAAGAGGAAAAGTATTAAACATTTAATAACCTACACATTGCTAGAATAATATTCTTATAGTAATGCATTTAAATATGGAAATAGATTCACGTCATTTCCTATCCCGTTTCTGCATCCCGGGTCTGACTAAACGAGAAAGACAAGTCTCATTGTAACACCCTGTGCTTCAGACAATGGAGGCAAGAGGAGGATTATTGCAATACCCGTTTATGTTGGTGACACTAGACAGAGAGCCCAGCTCCACGGTCCCAACGTTATGTGAAAGACTGCCTGGCTTGTCCTTGGGGCTTAGGCGCAAGCTGTGACCCCTATATATGTATCCATTGGTGGGGAAAGCAGCCCCTCTCAGGCACAGAATCTCCTGGAAGGCATACCTGAACTCAGGACTCCTGCAGTATATGAGGGGGTTGAACGCTGAGTTGGCGTATCCTATCCAGTTCAATATCCTGAAAGGCATTTTAATGTTGTCCACCTTCCAGATGGTCACCACCACATTGAGCACAAAGAAGGGCAGCCAGCAGAGGGTAAAGGTGCCCATGATGATTCCCAGCGTCTTTAGAGCTTTGTGTTCCTTCAGACAGAACTTAGGTCTCTTTCCGTTCCCCCCTCCTCCGCCGCTCCCGTCCCCACCATCCTGCCCCTGGTTGTTGTCAATCATCTGGGCGTGGAAGCGCCCCTCGCTGCCACGGATCTTCTCCAGCTGCTTCCTGGCCTCCTGGAAGACGCGTCCGTAGACAAAGGCCATGACCGCCAGGGGTATGTAGAAGGAGACGACGGAGGAGGCTACGGCGTAGGCAGCGTTGGTGTTGAAGTCACAGCAGTGAGCATCTTCCAGGCAGCTGAGCGCCTCGGGCTCATCAGACACCCACCACTTCATGTGGATGGGCAGGAAGGAGATGAGGGCGGCCACCCCCCACACCGTCACCACCACCACGCACGCCTTGCGCTTGGTCAGTAGGGATGGGTAGCGCAGCGGCGACGTGATGGCCAGGTAGCGGTCCAGTGCGATCACACACAGCGTCTCGATGCTGGCCGTCACACACAAGACATCCGCCGCCGTCCAGAACTCGCAGAGAAAGCTGCCAAAGTGCCAGGTGTTGAGGAGGATGTAGCAGGCGCCAAAGGGCACCACCAGCAGGCCCATGACCAGGTCAGCACAGGCCAGAGAGGTGATGAACATGTTGGTGACCGTCTGCAGCCGCTGGAAGCGCACGATGGCGGTGATGACCAGCACGTTACCAAAGACGATGCCTATCACTAGCAGGGCCATGAGGATGCCTAGTAGCACTGCTACAGCCTCGCTGTACTCCGAGTAAGACCACTGGCGAGACGACGAGTTCATCTCCACTGATAGATCTGATAGGTTGAACACGGCAGGCGTGCTCACACTCTCCATGATCTATGGCCCAGTTGAATCAACAAACCACAGGAGATAAGAAACATGTTGTCAAAAGGACCCATAAAACAAAGAATAAATAGGCAAAAAAAAGTATGTGAACCCTTTGCAATTACCTGGATTTCTGCATAAATTGGTCATCCGATTTGATCTGATCTTCATCTAAGTCACAACAATAGACAAACATAGTGTGATTAAACTAATAACACACAAATTATTGTATATTTCTTGTCTATATTGAATACATAATTTAAACATTCACATTGTAGGTTGGGGAAAGTATGTGAACCCCAAGGCTAATGGCTTCTCCAAGCTAACCTGGAGTCCAATCAATGAGGCGAGATTGGAGATGTTGGTTCGAGCTGCCTTGCTCTATAAAAAACACTCATAAAATTTGAGTTTGCTATTCACAAGAAGCATTGCCTGATGTGAACCATGCCTCGAAAAAAAAAGAGATCTCAGAAGACCTAATATTAAGAATTGTTGACTCGCATACAGCTGGAAAGGGTTACACAAGTATCTCTAAAAGCCTTGATGTTCATCTGTCCACGGTAAGACATATTGTCTATAAATGGAGAAAGTTCAGCACTGTTGCTACTCTCCCTAGGAGTGGCCGTCCTGCAAAGATGACTGCAAGAGCACAGTGCAGAATACTCAATGATGTTAAGAAGAATCCCAGAGTGTCAGCTAAAGACTAACAGAAATATCTGGAACATGCTAACATCTCTGTTGATGATTCTATGATACGAACAAGAATGGTGTTCGTGGGAGGACACCACGGAAGAAGCCACTGCTGTCCAAAAAAACCATTGCTGCACGTCTGAATTTTGCAAAAGTACACCTGGATGTTCCACAGTGCTACTGGCAAAAATTCTGTGGACAGATGAAACTACAGTTGAGTTGTTCGGAAGGAACACACAACACTATGTGCGGAGAAAAAAGGCACAGCACACCAACATCAAAATCCCAACTGTAAAGTATGGTGGAGGGAGCATCAAGGTTTGGGGCTGCTTTGCTGCCTCAGGGCCTGGATTTCTTGCTATCATTGACGGAAAAATGAATTCCCAATTTTATCAAGACATTTTGCTGGAGAATGTTAGGCTATCTGTCTGCCAATTGAAGCTCAATAGAAGTTGGGTGATGCAACGGGACAACGACCCAAAACACAGAAGTAAATCAACAACAGAATGGCTTCAAGAGAAGAAAATACACCCAACTGGAGTGGCCAAGTCAGAGTTCTGACCTCAACCCGATTGAGATGCTGTGGCATGACCTCAAGAGAGCAGTTCACACAAGACATCCCAAGAATATTGCTGAACTGAAACAGATTTGTAAAGAGGAATGATCCATAATTTCTCCTGACCATTGTGCAGGTCTGATCCGCAACTACAGAACATGTTTGGTTGAGGTTATTGCTGCCAAAGGAGCCTCAAACCAGTTATTAAATCCAAGGGTTCACATACTTTTTCCACCCTGCACTGTGAATGTTTACACAGTATGTTCAGTGAAGATATGAAAACATATAATTGTTTGTGTGTTATTAGTTTAAGCAAACTGTGTTAGCCTGATGAAGATCAGATCAAATGTTATGACCAATTTATGCAGAAATCCTGGTATTTCCAAAGGGTTCACATCTTGCCACTGTATATAGGCTGTAAAGTATATAAAGTCAAGATAGGATGCATAAGTTAAGTTGGATATGAATTCTGAAATATTTCATCCAAGATCTCTTAGAGGCAATTGTATTTAAAATATCATAAAGAAAATTCTAACTTCATTCTTAATGCATTTATTCAATCAGAAAACACAAATAAATAAATAATTTCATCTTTAAAGCCATTTACCCACCTCCAAATGTTCTCCTGGTCTCCCATAAAATCTAAAAGTATTCCTTTTTTTATGTTGTAGCTCCCATTATGCGTTTGTACTTCATTAGAAATGTTTTTGGCTGACTGCCTTCTCCCTTCCTCTTTTGCTGTGTCACACACTCACAGTCCCACTTTGCTCTGTGTTCTAAAACACCACTCTCTCTCACTGTTGAATGTAGCTCCTGATCTAGTCATAGCCCTTATAGCAGGCAAGAATGACATCACACTCTGGCAGCAGCCAATCAGCAGGCAGGTAGACAACAGGAGCAGTGAATAAGGGCCTTTTAGCACAGTACAACATTTTTTTCACTTAAACAAGTGAAATTGCAAATATGTTTGTATTTGTAATATTTGTTCTATGTTATCAGAAAAATCTAACTACTGAAGGCAATATGATAGTGATCATGTTTCTGAGAGCAAATGCTGTATGTCAAACTTTTTTTTTTTTACATTGAAAGGGAAAAGTCATTCGCATAGCAACATAATTAGTATTGCAACAAGCTCTGTTGGAGACAAGCACAATAAACAAACAAGCAATTATGTACAACCTATAGTTATAAACTGTTCTAAAAGGGCTGTCATGCAGAGCATAACTGTGTAAATTAAATTGGACCTCTTATAGCTTTCACACTTCCTGACCTGAAACAGAGACATTAGGCATAGTCCATTGACATACAGTAGACACTAGACCCTCTTAAATGTTAACATGACTGCATAGATTGGGTTATTATATACAATCTCACTTACAGTACATTCGGAAAGTATTCAGACCCCTTGACTTTTTTCACATTTTGTTATGTTACAGCCTTATTCTAAAATTGATTAAATAATTTCCCCCCCATCAATCTACACACATTACCCCATAATGACATAGCGAAAACATGTTTGAATACATTTTGCACATAAAAAATTTACATAAGTATTCAGACTCTTTCCTATGAGATTTCAAATTGAGTTTAGGTGAATCCTGTTTCTATTGATCATCCTTGAGATGTTTCTACAACTTGACTGGCGTCCACCTGCGGTAAATCAAATTGAACGGAGATGTTTTGGAAAGGCACACACATATCTATCTAAGGTCCCACAGTTGACAGTGCATGTCAGAGAAAAAAACAAGTCATGAGGTAGAAGGAATTTACCGTAAAGCTCAGAGACAGAATTGTGTTGAGGCACAGATCTGGGGAAGGGTAACAAAAAATGTCTTCAGTGTTGAAGATCCACAAGAACACAGTGGCTATCATTCTTAAATGGAAAAAGTTTGAAACCCCTAAGACTCTTCCTAGAGCTGGACGCCCAGCCAAACTGAGCAATCTGGTGAGAAGGGCCTTGGTCAGGGAGGTGATGAAGAAGCCGATGGTCACTCTCACAGAGCTCCAGAGTTCCTCTGTGGAGATGGGAGAACCTTCCAGAAGGACAACCATCTCTGCAGCACTCCACCAATCAGGCATTTATGGTAGAGTAGCCAGACGGCAGCCACTCTTCAGTAAATGGCACATGACAGTTTGCTTGAATTTTGCCAAAAGGACTGTCAGACAAAATTCTCTGGTCTGGTGAAACCAAGATTAAACTATTTGGCCTGAATGCCAAGCACAACATCTGCAGGAAACTTGGTACCATCCCTACGGTGAAGCATGGCGGTGGCAGCATCATGCGGTGGAGATGTTTTTCAACGGCAGGGACTGGGAAACTGGTCAGGATTAAAAGATGAACAGAACAAAATACAGAGAGATCCTTGATGAAAACCTGCTCCAGAGCGCTCAGGACCTCAGACTGGGCCGAAGATTCACCTTCCAACAGGACAATAACACGAAGCACAAAGCCAAGACATTGCAGGAGTGACTTCGGGACAAGTCTCTGAATGTCCTTGAGTGGCCCAGCCAGAGCCTGGACTTGAACCTGATCAAACATCTTTGGAGAGAGCTGAAAAAATGTGCTGCTACTTTCCCCATCCAACCTGACGGAGTTTGAGAGGAGAAACTCCCCAAATATAGGTGTGCCAAGCTTGCAGCTTCATACCCAAGAATACTGGAGGCTGTAATCGTCGCCAAAGGTGTTTCAACAAAGTACTGAGTCTGCATGCTTATGTACAGTTGAAGTCGGAAGTTAACATACACCTTAGCCAAAAAATATATTTTTTATTTCACCTTTATTTAACCAGGTAAGCTAGTTGAGAACAAGTTATCATTTGCACCTGCGACCTGGCCAAGATAAAGCATAGCAGTTCGGCACATACAACAACACAGAGTTACACATGGAATGAACAAAACATACAGTCAATAATACAGTAGAAAAAAAACAAAGTCTATATACAGTTAGTGCAAATTAGGTCAAATAAAGGAGTTAAGGCAATAAATAGGCCATGGTGGTGAAGTAATTACAATATGGCAATTAAACACTGGAATGGTAGATGTGCAAAAGATGGATATGCAAGTAGAGATGCTGTGGTGCAAAAGGAGCAAAATAAATAAATACAGTATGGGAATGAGGTAGATAGATTGGCTGTATACAGATGGGCTATGAAAAGGTGCAGTGATCTGTGAGCTGCTCTGACAGATGGTTCTTAAAGCTAGTGAGGGAGACGGGAATCTCCAGCTTCAGTGAATCTTGCAGTTCGTTCCAGTCAGTGGCAGCAGAGAACTGGAAGGAAAGGCGACCAAAGGATGAATTGGCTTTGGGGGTGACCAGTGAGATATACCTGCTGGAGCGTGTGCTACGAGTGGGTGCTGCTATGGTGACCAGCGAGCTGAGATAGGGCGGGGCTTTTCCTAGCAGAGACTTGTAGATAACCTGTAGCCAGTGGGTTTGGCGACGAGTATGACGCGAGGGCCAGCCAACGAGAGCGTACAGGTCGCAGTGGTGAGTAGTGTATGGGGCTTTGGTGGCAAAACGGATGGCACTGTGATAGACTACATCCAGTTTGCTGAGTAGAGTGTTGGAGGCTATTTTATAGATGACATCGCCGAAGTCAAGGATCGGTAGGATGGTCAGTTTTACGAGGGTATGTTTGGCAGCATGAGTGAAGGAAGCTTTGTTGCGAAATAGGAAGCCGATTCTAGATTTAATTTTTGATTGGAGATGCTTAATGTGAGTCTGGAAGGAGAGTTTATCGTCTAACCAGACACCTAGGTATTTGTAGTTATCCACATATTCTAAGTCAGAGCCGTCCAGAGTAGTGATGCTGGATGGGCGGGCAGGTAAGGGCAATGATCAGTTGAATAGCATGCATTTAGTTTTATTTTAGTTTAAGAGGCCACGGAAGGAGAGTTGTATGGAATTGAAGCTCGTCTGGAGGTTGCTTAACACAGTGTCCAAAGAAGGGCCAGAAGTATACAGAATGGTGTCGTCTGCGTAGAGGTGGATCAGAGAATCACCAGCAGCAAGAGCAACATCATTGATGTATACAGAGAAGAGAGTCGGCCACGAGAATTGAACCCTGTGGCACACCCATAGAGACTGTAAGAGGTCCGGACAACAGGCCCTCCGATTTGACACACTGAACTCTATCAGAGAAGTTGTTGGTGAACCAGGCGAGGCAATCATTTGAGAAACCAAGGCTGTTGAGTCTGCCAATAAGAATGTGGTGATTGACATAGTCGAAAGCCTTGGCCAGGTCGATGAATACAGCTGCACAGTAATGTCTCTTATCGATGGCGGTTATGATATTGTTAAGGACCTTGAGCGTGGCTGTGCACCCATGACCAGCTCGGAAACCAGATTGCATAGAGGAGAAGGTACGATGTGATTCAAAATGGTCAGTAATCTGTTTGTTAACTTGGCTTTTGAAGACCTTAGAGATGCAGGGTAGGATAGATATAGGTCTGTAACAGTTTGGGTCTAGAGTGTCTAACCCTTTGAAGAGGGGGATGACCGCGGCAGCTTTCCAATCTTTGGGAATCTCAGACGATACGAAAGAGAGGTTGAACAGGCTAGTAATAGGGGTTGCAACAATTTCGGCAGATAATTTTAGGAAGAGAGGGTCCAGATTGTCTAGCCCGGCTGATTTGTAGGGGTCCAGATTTTGCAGCACTTTCAGAACATCAGCTATCTGGATATGGGTGAAGGAGAAATGGTGAGGGCTTGGGCGGGTTGCTGTGGAGGGTGCCGAGCAGTTGACCGGGGTAGGGGTAGCTAGGTGGAAAGCATGACCAGCCGTAGAATAATGCTTATTGAAATTCTCAATTATAGTGGATTTGTCGGTTGTAACAGTGTTTCCTAGCCCCAGAGCAGTGGGTAGCTGGGAGGAGGTGCTCTTATTCTCCATGTACTTTACAGTGACCCAGAAATGTTTTGAGTTTGTACTGCAGGATGCAAATTTCTGTTTAAAAAAGCTAGCCTTAGCTTTCCTAACCGCCTGTGTATATTGGTACCTAACTTCCCTGAAAAGCTGCATATCACGGGGGCTATTCGATGCTAATGCAGAACGCCACAGGATGTTTTTGTGCTGGTCAAGGGCAGACAGGTCTGGAGTGAACCAAGGGCTATATCTATTCCTGGTTCTACATTTTTTGAATGGGGCATGCCTATTTAAGATTTTGAGGAAGGCACTTTTAATGAATAACCAGGCATCCTCTACTGTCGGGATGAGGTCAATGTTATTCCAGGATAAATCACATATGGTGTCGAGGGCAAAGCTGAGGGGGCAGAGAGCAGGCTCTAGGGTGCCCGTGTTTACGGTTTTATTGCATTGTAGGAGCGGCAACGGTGATCAAAGAGGGCAAAGCTGGGGGCAGAGAGCGGTCTATAGCAAGCGGCAACGGTGAGAGCCTTGTTTCATATTTAGAAGTAGAAGCTCAAATTGTTTGGGTACAGACCTGGATAAAAAGACAGAACTCTGCAGGTTATCTTTGCAGTAAATTGCAACACCGCCCCCTTTGGCAGTTCTATCTTATCGGAAAATGTTATAGTTAGGAATGGAAATGTCAAGGTTTTTGGTGGTCTTCCTAAGCCAGGATTCAGACACGGCTAGGACATCCAGATTGGTGGAGCGTGCTAGGGCAGTGAATAAAACAAACTTAGGGAGGAGGCTTCTAATGTTAACATGCATGAAACCAAGGCTTTTACGGTTGCAGAAGTCAACAAATGAGAGAGCCTGGGGGATGGGAGTGGAGGTTGACACTGCAGGGCCTGGATTAACCTCTACATCACCAGAGGAACAGAGGAGGAGTAGGATAAGGGTACGGCTAAAGACTAACAGAACTGGACGCCTAGTATGTTCAGAACAGAGAGTAAAAGGAGCAGATTTCTGGGCATGGTAGAATATATCAAGGCATAATGTACAGATAAAGGTATAGTAGGATGTGAATACAGTGGGGGTAAACCTGTGCATATAGTGATAATGAAAGAGATATTATCTCTATAAATAGCATTTAAACCAGGTTATGTCACTGCGTGTGGGAGGTGGAACTAAATTGTTAGCCGAGGCGTGTTGAGCAGTGCTAGAGGCTCTACAGTGAAATAAAACAATAGTTACAAACCAGAACAGCAATTGACACGGCATGGTTACGTTAGGGAAAGGTATGCGTAGCCGGGTGAAGTCCAGTGCGTGGCTTCAGGCAGCTAGCGGCATGGGGCTAGCAGGCTAACAGAAAGGCCTTAGAGGGATGACGCGATGGAGGAAAGTCTGTTTTGGCAAAAACACGGAGCCCAGCCATCAAACCACTCAGGAAGGAGACGCGTTCTGTCTCCTAGAGATGAACGTACTTTGGTAAGAAAAGTGCAAGTCAATCCCAGGATCTTGTGAAGATGCTGGAGGAGACAGGTACAAAAGTATCTATATCCACAGTGAAACGAGTCCTATATTGACATAACCTGAAAGTCCGCTCAGCAAGGAAGAAGCCACTGCTCCAAAACCGCCATAGAAAAAGACAAACTACGGTTTGCAACTGCACATGGGGACAAAGATCGTACTTTTTGGAGAAATGTCCTCTGCTCTGATGAAACAAAAATAGAACTGTTTGGCCATAATGAACATCGTTATGTTTGGAGGAAAAAGGGGGAGGCTTGCAAGCCGAAGAACAACATCCCAACCGTGAAGCACAGGTGTGGCAGCATCGTGTTGTGGGTGTACTTTGCTGCAGGAGGGACTGGTGCACTTCACAAAATAGATGGCATCATGAGGGAGGAACATTATATGGATATATTGTAACAACATCTCAAGACATCAGTCAGGAAGTTAAAGCTTGGTCGCAATTGAGTCTTCCAAATGGACAATGACACCAAGCATACTTCCAAAGTTGTGGCAAAATGGCTTAATAAGGACAACAAAGTCAAGGTATTGGAGTGGCCATCACAAAGCCTTGACCTCAATCCTATAGAACATTTGTGGGCAGAACTGAAAAAGCATGTGCGAACAAGGAGGTCTACAAACCTGACTCAGTTACACCAGCTCTGTCAGGAGGAATGGGACACAATTCACCCAACTTATTGTGCGAGCTTGTGGAAGGCTACCCGAAACGTTTGACCCAAGTTAAACAATTTAAAGGCAATGCTACCAAACACTAATTGAGTATATGTAAACCCGCTATGCCTCCGACGAACCATCAAACAGGTAAAGCGTCAATACAGGACTAAGATCGAATCGTACTACACCAGCTCTGACGCTCATCGGATGTGGCAGGTCCTGCAAACTATTACAGACTACAAGGGGAAGCACAGTTGAGAGCAGCCCATGCTCGCTTCAAGGCAAGTAACACTAAAACTTGCAATGAGAGCATCAGCTGTTCTGGACGACTGTGTGATCACGCTCTCCGTAGCCGATGTGAGGAAGAACTTTAAAGAGGTCAACATTCACAAGGCCGCAGGGCCAGACAAATTACAAGGATGTGTACTCCGGGCATGCGCTGACCATCTGGCAGGTGTCTTCACTGACATTTTCATCCTTTCCCTGTCTGAGTCTGTAATACCAACATGTTTCAAGCAGACCACCATAGTCCCTGTGCCCAAGAACGCTAAGGCAACCTGCCTAAATGACTACCGACTCGTAGCAAGCCATGAAGTGCTAAGAAAGGCTGGTCATGTCTCACATCAACACCATTATCCCAGAAACCATAGACCCACTCCAATTTGCATACCGCCCCAACAGATCCACAGATGATGCAACTCTCTATTGCACTCCACACTGCCTTTTCACACCTGGACATAGAAACATCTATGTGAGAATGCTATTCATTGACTACAGCTCAGCGTTCAACATCATGGAACTAAACACCTCCCTCTGCAACTGGATCCTGGGGTTCCTGATGGGCCGTCCCCAGGTGGTAAGGGTAGGTAGCAACACATCCAACATGCTGATCCTCAACACGGGGGCTCTCAGGGCTGTGTGCTCAGTCCCCTTATGTTTTCCCTGTTCACCCATGACTGCATGGCCAGGCACGACTCCAACAACATCAAACAGTTCTACAGCTGCACCATTGAGAGCATCCTGACAGGTTGCATCACTGCCTGATATGACAACTGATCGGACTCCGACCGCAAGGCACTACAGAGGGTAGTGTGTAAGGCCCAGTACATCACCGGGGCCAAGTTTCCTTCCATCCAGGACCTCTATACCAGGTGGTGTCAGAGGAAGGCCCTAAATATTGTCAAGGACTCCAGCCACCCTAGTCATAGACTGTTCTCTCTGCTTCCACACAGCAAGTGGTAGCAGAGCGCCAAGTCTAGGTCCAAGGGGCTTCTAAACAGCTTCGAACCCCAAGCCATAAGACTCCTGAACATCTAATCAAATGGCTACCCAGACTATTTGCATTGCCCCCCTTTACGCTGCTGCTACTCTCTGTTATTATTTATGCAGTCACTTTAATAACTCTACCTACACATACACTAGCGAGGGGTCAAAAGATTTAGAATACCTACTCATTCAAGGGTTTTTCTTTATTTTTTTAAACTATTTTCTACATTGTAGAATAATAATGAAGACAAAACTATGAAATAACACATATGGAATGATGTGGTAACCAAAAAAGTGATAAACAAATCAAACTATATTTTATATTTGAGATTCTTCAAATAGCCACCCTTTGGCTTTGCACACTCTAGGCATTCTCTCAACCAGCTTCATGAGGTAGTTATTTCAATTTTCGCCTGGAATGACATACTCAAATCTGACTGCATGTAGCACAGGCCCTGAAGCAAGGATATGAGTATTTTTGGTACCATTTGAAAGGAAACACTTTGAAGTTTGTGGAAATGTGAAAGGAACGTAAAAGAATATAACACAATAGATCTGGTAAAAGATAATACAAAGAAAAAAAGAACCGTTCTTTTTTTTGTACCATCATCTTTGTAATGCAAGAGAAAGGCCATAATGCATTATTCCAGCTCAGTTGCAATATACATTTTGGCCACTAGATGGCAGCAGTGTATGTGCAACATTTTAGACTGATCTGTTAAAAATGTTTTATCAAGACTGCCCAAATATGCCTAATTTGTTTATTAATAACTTTTTATGTTCAAAATTGTGCACTCTCCTCAAACAATAGCATGGTATTATTTCAAAGTAATAGCTACTGTACATTTTCACACACTGTTGCTGGTATTTTGGCCCATTCCTCCATGCAGTTCTCCTCTAGAGCAGTGATGTTTTGGGGCTGTTGCTGGGCAACACGGACTTTCAACTCCCTCCAAAGATTTTCTATGGGGTTGAGATCTGGAGACTGGCTAGGCCACTCCAGGACCTTGAAATTCTTTTTACGAAGCCACTCCTTCGTTGCCCGGGCGGTGTGTTTGGGATCATTATCATGCTGAAAGACCCAGCCACGTTTCATCTTAAATGCCCTTGCTGATGGAAGGAGGTTTTCACTCAAAATCTCACGATACATGGCCCCATTCATTCTTTCCTTTACACGGATCAGTCGTTCTGGTCCCTTTTCAGAAAAACAACCACAAAGCACGATGTTTCCACCCCCATGCTTCACACCATATGACATTCTCCCAATCTTGTTCTGGATCATCCAAATGCTCTCTATCAAACTTCAGACGGGCCTGTACATGTACTGGCTTAAGCAGGGGGACACGTCTGGCACTTCAGGATTTGAGTCCCTGGCGACGTAGTGTGTTACTGATGGTAGGCTTTGTTACTTTGGTCCCAGCTCTCTGCAGGTCATTCACTAGGTCCCCCCGTGTGGTTCTGGGATTTTTGCTCACCGTTCTTGTGATCATTTTGACCCCACGGGTTGAGATCTTGCGTGGAGCCCCAGATAGAGGGAGATTATCAGTGGTCTTGTATGTCTTCCATTTCCTAATAATTGTTCCCAAGCTGCTTACCTATTGCAGATTCAGTCTTCCCAGCCTGGTGCAGGTCTACAATTTTGTTTCTGGTGTCCTTTGACAGCTCTTTGGTCTTGGCCATAGTGGAGTTTGGAGTGTGACTGTTTGAGGTTGTGGACAGGTGTCTTTTATACTGATAACAAGTTCAAACAGGTGCCATTAATACAGGTAATGAGTGGAGGACAGGGGAGCCTCTTAAAGAAGGTCTGTGAGAGCCAGAAATCTTGCTTGTTTGTATGTGACCAAATACTTATTTTCCACCATAATTTGCAAATAAATTCATAAAAAATCCTACAATGTGATTTTCTGGATTTTTTTTCTAATTTTGTCTGTCATAGTTGAAGTGTACCTATGATGAAAATTCCAGGCCTCTCTCGTCTTTTTAAGTGGGAGAACTTGCACAATTGGTGGCTGACTAAATACTTTTTTGCCCCACTGTATGTCTATGTCCCGGGTAATTTTCTTGTTACTTACAACCTCATGCTAATCGTATTAGCCTACGTTAGCTCAACCGTCCCGTGGAAGGGACACCGTTCCCGTAGAATTAATGCGTTTGAGCCAATCAGTTCTTTGGTGAGAAGGTAGGATGGGTATACAGAAAATAGCCCTATTTGGTAAAAGACCAAGTCCATATTATGGCAACAGCTCAAATAAGCAAAAAGAAAATGATAGTCCATCATTACTTAAAGAGATGAAGGTCAGTCAATAGGGAAAATGTCAAGAACTTTGAGAGTTTCTTCAAGTGCAGTCGCAAAAACCATCAAGCTCTATGATGAAAATGGCTCGCATGAGGACCACCACAGGAATGGACAACCCAGAGTTACCTCTGCTGCAGAGGATAAGTTCCTTAGAGTTACCAGCTTCAGAAATTGTAGCCCAAATAAACGCTTCACAGAGTTCATGTAACAGACACATCTTAACATCAACTGTTCAGAGGAGACTCTGGGAATCTTCTTGTTTGAATTGCTGCAAAGAAACCACTACTAAAGGACACCAGTAATAAGAACAGAATTGCTTGGTTCAAGAAACACGAGCAATGGACAATAGACCGGTGGAAATTTGTCCTTTGCTCTGGAGTCCAAATTTGAGATTTTTGATTACAACCTGCATGTCTTTGTGAGACGCGTGTGGGTGAACGGATGATCTCCACATGTGTATTTCCCACTGTAAAGCATGGAGGAGGAGGTGTTATGGTGTGGGGGTGCTTTGCTGGTGACACTGTCTGTGATTTATTTAGAATTCAAGGCACACTTCAAGGCATTCTGCAGCGATACACCATCCCATCTGGTTTTGGCTTAGTGGTACTATCATTTGTTTTTTCAAAAGGACAATGACCAAACACACCTTCAGGCTGTGTAACGTCTATTCTACCAAGAAGGAGAGTGATGGAGTGCTGCATCAGATGACCTGGCCTCCACAATCCTCCGACCTCAACCAAATTGAGATGGTTTGGGATGAGTCGGACCGCAGAGCGAAGGAAAAGCAACCAACAAGTGCTCAGTATATGTGGGAACTCCTTTAAGACAGTTGGAAAACATTCCAGGTAAAGCTGGTTGAGAGCATGCCAAGAGTGTGCAAAGCTGTCATCAAGGCAAATGGTGGCTATTCTAAAATCTAAAATATTTTTTGATTTATTAAAAAATATATATCTTACTGCATGATAGTTGTGATGTCTTCACTATTATTCTACAATGTAGAAAATAGTAAAAATCAAGAAAAAACCTTGAAACTGTGTTAAAACTTTTGACCGATAGTGTATGTATTACCTCAATTACCTCGACTAACTGGTGACCCCGCACATTGTCTATGTACCGGTACCCTCTGTATATAGCCTCGCTATTGTTATTTTACTGCTGCTCTGTAATTATTTGTTACTTTTATTTTCAATTTTTTTTAGGTATTTTTCTTAAAACTGCATTGTTGGTTAAGGGCTTGTAAGTAAGCATTTCCCTGCGCATGTGACAAATAAAATTAGATTTGAATCGAAATTGGGACCTCTCCGCTCCTCTATCTGCTCCAGCTCCACTCCGTTGACATACTCTGCTCAGGACTACCTGGCCTGATGGCTCCTGGCTGTCCCCAGTCCACCTGGTCGTGCTGCTGATCCAATTTCTGCTGTTCTGTCTGTGGCTACGGAACACTGACTTGTTCACCAGAAGTGATACCTTGTCCCAGACCTGCTGTTTTCAACTCTCTCTCTCTCTTTCCCTCTCTTTCTCCCTCCCTCCAACACCTGCTATCCCGACCTCTGAATTCTTGGCTATGAAAAGTCAACTGACATTTACTCCTGAGGTGCTGACCTGTTGCACCCTCTACAACCACTGTGATTGTTATTTGACCTGCTGGTCAATATTATCTATGAAAGTTTGAACATCTTGAAGAACTATTTGGCCTTAATGGCCATGTACTCTTATAATCTCCACCCGACACAGCCGGAAGATGACTGGCCACCCCTCAGAGCCTGGTTTCTCTCTAGGATTCTTCCTAGGTTCCTGTCTTTCTAAGGAGTTTTTCCTAGCCACCGTGCTTCTACATCTGCATTGCTTGCTGTTTAGGGCTTTAGGCTGGGTTTCTGTATAAGCACTTTGTGACATCTGCTCATGTAAAAAGAGCATTATGAATACATTTGATTTGATATGATTTTGCACCCCTCAAACACAGGAAATAGATGGTTGAAAAGGAGAGATCCTCAGGTGGGCGGGCATGCGCGTTGCTATACATACTGTACCAACATCTTGTTCTATGGTGTTTATCTGTTGATGGCATCCAACGTTACTGCCTCCTACTGTACTGGAGTTTGGGCCAGAGACAGGAAGGAACTGAATTCTAACTGGCAGCCCTGTTTCTCTTTAAAAAAAATCTAAAATATTTTACACTGTATCTAATGATGTTTTACTCAGTATTCTCTTTAAACTCAATTCCTGTATCTCCTTCTCCCTCATACTGGATCTCAGTCATCTCTCACACTGCCCACATTGTATCAGTACATGCTCCATTGTCTCTGTTTCCTGGAGTTAATTATACCTTCCTGTTGGATGCTTTCCTATCACATTTAACGCCTTATTCAACCGGCTGTGTCCCATCCTTAGCCTTGTAAAGATGACCTCCTTCTTCTGTCTCTTCCTGCCGTCCTCCCCGACTTTGTTCTGTACTTGGAAGATGCCTGCCTTTAGCGTCTCTGTTAGACTGCCCCTACCATCTCTGCACCACCGCTGTCCATTTCATTCCCTTAGGCTCTGCCTTGCTCATTGGCAATTCCACATCCTCTCTCTTAAGGGCCTGTTTGACTTATCTGGACACCCATCTGTCTCACCTGGGCATGAATTTGGAGTACTTCATGGAGCAGGTTGTCTTAATATACCAAGAGAGTACAAATAGTCTTTTGAATGAAGGGATTCGATTATCTGGCCCGGGTTGCCCCGATGGGAGGAGTTTGCACAGGGATTACCCGCTAGGCAAAAACTGGTTGAATCAACGTTGTTTCCGCGTCATTTAAACAAAACAATTCAATGTGATGACGTTGAATCAATGTGGAAAAGTGATTGGATTTGTAAAACGTTGTAAACGTAAGAGAACTTAATATTTTTTCACCTTAATTTTGACCTAAATCTAATGACATGGTTAGTTGACAAAATTGACAAAATTTCAAACTGACGTCAATGCCCAGCGGGTACATTCGTTTTTAGAACCGGGCTGCCTCCTGAGCGTGAGTCAGGTGCCCGGCACTGGACAACTGCAAGGTTGGCTCAAAACAAAAGTGATGTAGTACACGCAATAATGAGTAGAAATCTGTGTTTTCAAATGCAAAAGTGATTGCTTTACAGTAGGTTATGTCACATGCAGAATGCAAAGCTTATATCAACCACTTTGACACAGCACAATCAACACAGTACAATAACTTATTTATATACTACAATGCCACCAGCTTGATTAACTTTGAATGCCTTTACTATAAATGTCCCCCAGGTTTAGTTTCACATGAAGTGACGGCACAGTTGTTCCAGTATCTGCACATCCGTATTCCAGTATATCTGTACAACTGCATCCTAGAGATAACTGTCAAGTGGCGTGAGCCCTGTGATCTAACCTAGGAGACATCTACAATATAACATCCAGCAGAACAATAAGCCAAACGCTTCATCCCCTCCTCATAACAACTCCATACTTTGTCTGGTCTGTTCCACAGGAAGGAGATACCAAGCAGACAGCAGACCACATTCACTCTGCTGAACTGTCTAAATCAGATGGTGTCTCAAGATACGTCCCAAATGGCACCCTATTTCCTACATAGCGCACTACTGTACTTTTAATCAGAGCCCTATTGGCCGTCAAACATACTAGCAAATAGGGTGCCAATTTGGACACAACCTCAGTGCCAGGTCAGTGTGATGAGACGTGGAGGGACAGTGTGGGTCCAGGGGAAGTGGTGCAGTTCAGCTCTGGTTCCTGCCGAGGGGGAGAGACTGGCTGTTTTCTAAGGCATATATTTCATACTGTAGGTGGGGGGGGTGTATCCCATGCATGCATACATAAAGAATCAAACGTCTTTGTACTGAGCGTAATATTTGATGTGAGTGTTACAAAGTATTACAAGGAAATGCATGTGTGTTGAGATCCTAGGAACTAGGAGGTTGCTTATTACCCATGCCCAATGAGGTGACCAAGAGGTTAACAATGGGTTAATGAACATTGTATTTTTCCACTGGTGACATGTTTAAAGGTGCAGTCTGGGATCTGGAAATCTGTTGAATGGACATCAAATCTTGATATTTACAGATTGATTCTTAAAGAATATAACTTACAAATGCCTCATAAGCTTAGTACAAATCTTACCGTAAGAGTGGAAATTGGAGTTGATGATCATTGATTAGTAATACCTGACGAGTGTCTAGAAATTCCTGTCTGTCACGAGAGATTATAGTTGCTTCTAGAGGATCAAGTCATGTTTTATGAGCTCCTGTACACTGCCGCTGTCTAATCTTAATTTTCCTCATAATTGAATGTAGAAACGGACTGCTTCGCTCTCTGAACCCACGAAATAGCGTCTTACATCAGGGTTTATTCCTCCGATGTTTACAAACAACAATACCATATATATATAAACCCTGATGTAAGACGCTATTTCGAGGGTTCAGAGAGCGAAGCAGTCCGTTTCTACATTCAATTATGAGGAAAATTAAGATTATATATATATATAAATAAAAACATGCATAGCTTGTGGGTGTCATGAACTGTCAGTCCTTCTAGAGACTCATCTAGACACTAGTGCAGGACTTTTCAACACTGTTCCTGGAGAGCTACTCTCCTGTAGGTTCTCTCTCCATCTCGAGTTATAACACCTGATTCAGCATATCAACCATCTAATAATTAGAATCAGGTGCACTAGATTACGTTTAGAGTAAAAACCTACTGGACAGTATGAATGTCTATGAACATGAGAGAGGTTACATTTCCCTAGACCCATCCCTCGGCAGTACACTCAAACAAGTGGCTGGGCTGTCATTTTGCTAGAAAACAAATCCCAGATTGTAGCCTTAAAGGCAGTATGTGGCATGCTGAGGGAAACAGAGTGAGTGAGGATGTCCTGTTCTACCTATTCTGTCTCCACAGTAACAGTGATGGACGAAGGTCTGCGTTGTCCCCATGGAGGGAAGGCGGCGTTCTCTCCAGCCTGATTAATTTCTTATTGGTACAGGGGAGACAAGCAAGTGATGAAGTAATGAAAATAGCCACAGATGCAATCCGGTCAATTATAGATGAAAGCTTTCTGTGCTCCAAAGCAATCAGGAAGACAAATCTGGTGCACTTAACAAATGAAATGGACTTGCTCCTTCCAGATTTAATCTGAACATCTTTTCCTGTTACATCAAAAGGATGGAGGATAAGTTCAAAGACCGAGACAAAGTCAAGAGAAAGTCTCTGAGAAAAACTACTGAGACACAATGTTGTTCTTCAGAACTTCCAGAAATGATCTGCTTTGGCTTTGTTTTTTGAAAATGTACATTTGGATCAATATAGGTTTATTTGTTTTCTTGACACATACTAAGTAATCCATCTCTATCCTATACCATCAGAGTTAACCAGGTAAACAACTGCCTCCAAAGCTTCCCATTTATCTATTTTGATTTCATTATCGTAATAGCGTGAATTTGGCCTGTAGGAAGATGATACAAGAAAAACCACCAGTTCAGAAAAAGAAAAGCATCAATGGACCACATTTTGATGAAAACAAGCTTTTAATGCCTTGTAGACAAGATGACACATGATCTTGTTGATTTTGAGGCTATTCATTGAAAGGCTATCAGGGCTTAACACTGGCTTGTTAAGCCTCTGTCCTGGATATACTACGTCAGGAGTTCACCACTGCACCTCTCTGTAAACACAGTTTGTTAGTAGAGATGTTATGTTCGTGCTAAGTGTTTACATTAAGGTTGTGGGAACTGTTGGGTCATATTTTAGAGAACATTTTAGAGGCCAATCTTGGTCGGTGTAGAGCAATGTTAATATTTAAAACCAATTTCTTGCATTTCTACACATTTCTCCATTAAGCTGAGATACATTTTTGTAGTTATAAAGTACATTTCCTCCAATTCTAAACATTTTGCCTGTCACGCCCTGACCTTAGATATCTCTGTTTTCTTTATATTTTGGTTAGGTCAGTGTGTGACATGGGTGGGTACGCTAGTTTTTGAATTGTCTAGGGGTTCTGTATGTCTATGGTTGTTGTAGGTCTAGGGGTTTTTGTATTTCTATGTTGGCTTGATATGGTTCTCAATCAGAGACAGCTGTTTATCGTTGTCTCTGATTGGAGATCATATTTAGGTAGCCATTTCCCTTTTGTGTTTTGTGGGATCTTGTCTTTGTGTAGTTGCCTGTCAGCAGTCGTTTGTATAGCGGCACAGTTTGTTAGTTTGGTCAGTGTTCATTCTTTAATAAATAAATAAATAAAGAATTCACAAACCTTCACTTGTTCCAGAAAACATTGTGTTACAGCCTGAATGTAAAATGGATTAAATGGAGATGTGTCACTGACCTACACACAATACCCCATAATAACAACGTGGAATTATGTTTTTAGAAATGTTTACAAATTAATAAAACATGAAACGCTGAAATGTCTTGAGTCAATAAGTACTGTACTGAAACCCTTTGTTATGGCGAGCCAAAATAAGTTCAGGAGTAAAAATGTGCTTAATAACAAGTCACATAATAAATTGAAATAATAGTGTTTCACGTGATTTTTGAATGACAACCTCATCTCTGTACACCACACATACAATTAACTGTAAGGTCCCTGAGTCTAGCAGGGAATTACAAAAACAGATTCAACCACAAAGACCAGGGAGGTTTTCCAATGCCTCTCGCAAAGAAGGGCACCTATTGGTAGATGGAAGAAAAAAAACAGACATTGAATATCCCTTTGAGCATGGTGAAGTTAATAATTACACATGGGATGTCACTACAAAGGTACAGGCGTCCTTCCTATCTCAGTTGTCGAGGAAGGAAACCGCTCAGGGATTTCACCATGAGGCCAATGATAGGAGTTTAATGGTTATGATAGAAGAAAACTGAGGATGGATCAACAACATTGTAGTTACTCCACAATACTAACCTAAATGACAGAGTGAAAAGAAGGAAGCTTGTACAGAATACAAATATTCCAAAACATACATCCTGTTTGCAATGAGGCACTACAAAGTTTGGCAAAGAAATTAACTTTATGTCCTGAATACACAGCGTAATATACACAGCGTAATATAACTCTTCATATTGTCAAGCATAGTGGTGGCTGCATCATGTTATGGGTATGTTTGTCATTGGCAAGGACTAGTGACTATTTTAGGATACAAAGAAATGGAATAGAGCTAAGCATATGTGACACCCTGACCTGAGTATTCTTTGTTTTCTTTATATATTTTGGTTAGGTTAGGGTGTGACATGGGTGATGTATGTGTATTGTACTGTCTAGGGGTTTTGTAGGTTTATGGGGTTGTTTACCATCTAGGTGTTTATGCATGTCTGTGGTTGCCTAGATTGGTTCTCAATTAGAGATAGCTGTTTATCGTTGTCTCTGATTGAGAACCATATTTAGGCAGCCATCTTCTTTGGGTATTTCGTGGGTTATTATCTATGTCTATTTGCCTGTGTCTGCACATTTAGATTATATAGCGTCACATTCGTTGTTGTTTTGTAAGTTTGTTTCAGTGTTCTTTCTTCATTAAATATAGAACATGTATTCATATCACGCTGCGCATTGGTCTCCTCACTACGACGACCGTGACAGCATAGGCAAAATCCTACAGGAAACCCTGCTTCAGTCTGCTTTTCAACAGACACTGGGAGACAAATTCACCTTTCAGCAGGACAATAAATTAAAGCACAAGGCCAAATATACACTGATGTTGCTTACCAAGATTAAATATAATGTTACTGACTGGCCTAGTTACAGTTTTGGGTTAAATTGACTTGAAAATCTATAGAAGACTTGAAAATGTCTGTCTAGCAAATCAACTTGACAGAGCTTGAAAAATAAAAAATGTTGTACCATTTTTAATATTTTTTATTTAACCTTTATTTAACTAGGCAAGTCAGTTAAGTACAAATTCTTATTTCCAATGATGGCATATACCGGACTATGGAACAATCCAGGTCTGCAAAGCTCTTAGAGACTTTCCCAGAAAGACTCACAGCTCTAAACGCTTCCAAAGGTGATTCTAACATATATTGACTCCATGGTGTGAATTATGTAAATAAATAATTTCATCATTTCATTTTCAATACCTTTGCAAACATTTCTAAAAACATGTTTTCACTTTGTGATTATGGGGTATTGTGTGTAGATGGGTGAGAAAAAAATATGAAAGAAATCAAAATGTGGAAGAAGTCAAGGGGTATGAATACTTTCTGAAGGCACTGCATGTATGGCCTATACTGTATGTATAGAATAATGAATTAGAATAATGAGTTTAATTGTTTTTTTTATGACTGTGGGGCTCTGTTTTTGCGATGATGCAGGAAAAGACAAATGGGATATAATAAATATGCCCTTTTCATTCAGAGATGAAAGATTTATGAAGCACAGATAACCAGACAGAGTCATTTCCTCCCAGTCAGCACCACCATTCTCAGTGTGGCGCAAAAGAGAAAAGAGGATAGTTTGGCTTTTAGACAAAACATTTACAATACTGAATAACAAAGTTTGGAGAACTTATAGCACCTAAAGTTGAGGAATGAATATGAAAAGTGTGTATGAATTTAACCTCTACAGGAATGGTAAACCCCCCCCAACCCCCACCCGCGGGACAGTTGAGCTTACGTGCGCTAATGTGATTAATTAGCATGAGGTTGTAAGTAACAAGTACAGCCATCACTAAATTTGATGCAACACATTCCTAATCATCAAATCAAATCAAATGTATTTATATTTATATAGCCCTTCGTACATCAGCTGATATCTCAAAGTGCTGTACAGAAACCCAGCCTAAAACCCCAAACAGCAAGCAATGCAGGTGTAGAAGCACGGTGGCTAGGAAAAACTCCCTAGAAAGGCCAAAACCTAGGAAGAAACCTAGAGAGGAACCAGGCTATGTGGGGTGGCCAGTCCTCTTCTGGCTGTGCCGGGTTGAGATTACAACAGAACATGGCCAAGATGTTCAAATGTTCATAAATGACCAGCATGGTCGAATAATAATGAGGCAGAACAGTTGAAACTGGAGCAGCAGCACGGCCAGCTGGACTGGGGGCAGCAAGGAGTCATCATGTCAGGTAGTCCTGGGGCATGGTCCTAGGGCTCATGTCCTCCGAGAGAGAGAAAGAAAGAGAGAAGGAGAGAATTAGAGAACGCAAGATGTTCAAACATAAATAGATTCACACAGGACACCGAATAGGACAGGAGAAGTACTCCAGATAACAAACTGACCCTAGCCCCCGACACATAAACTACTGAAGCATAAATACTGGAGGCTGAGACAGGAGGGGTCAGGAGACACTGTGGCCCCATCCGAGGACACCCCCGGACAGGGCCAAACAGGAAGGATATAACCCCACCCACTTTGCCAAAGCACAGCCCCCACACCACTAATCCCTCTCCAATGAGAAAACTGCATTTACAAATTGGCTGCTAAGCCTGAAGTCTCACTATCTATACATCTTTCTGTACGGAACATCAACCATAAGCAACGGTATATCAGTAGAAGAAGTGTTCTAAGCTCTGGGGCCTTTTTCATGTTATGACTTCATACTGTAGACTACTACAGGATGATATAGACCTCTATCAGACCTTTATCACTCAAGGTGGTTACAGTAACCATGAGAAACTCCAATTCAAAGCACAATACAAAAGCATTTAACAAGTGTGGTTTATATGTGACCTATTCCGTGAATGTTTCCCAGGAACCTGTCCATATCAGATTTTCATGAGCCTTGTGGGGTTAGCTCTGGAATTGTCACCAAGTATGGCTAGACCGTCCTCGGTTTCCTTTGGAGTCACTTCAGTCCAACGTTTAGTGCTACAGCAGATTCAAAGAGACAGGCTTGTTGTGTAGGATGACTGATTTGGCGGGCCGGAAGAGGAGCTTCTGACCAATCACTTTACAGGCAGTATTTAACAAACCCGACAGTAACACGATAAGGTGTCCCTTGGGCCACATCGCTTGTTACATACAGTACCCTCTTCATCCATGTCGTCTGTACATTACACTTTGTATTGTTTATGCTTTTCCAGAGAATGTGAGTGTGATCTCTGAACTGCCAAAATGACCACCGGTAGTCGAGTTCTCTCGCTGTCCCTGAGTGCTTACCGTCCCTGTGCGATATAAACCTAAGGCAGAGAGAACTCTATCCTCAATCAGTCACTGCTCTCTATCAGTCCCAGAATGCTGTATTGGATGCATTAATTCTTAATAAATCAAGGAGTGAGAGGCATACTTGGACTGACGGACTAAATTAATAGTATAAATAAAAAATGATCATGCCACAAGCCCATACGCACTGCTTACTCTCTCCTGGCAATCTCTGACTGAGTGACAGTAATGAGGAAGAGATGGGCTTTCTGTCTTCCTCTGTCCATGCAATGTCCAGCATATTGGTTTCCTCATTTATCTCTCAGTGGGAATGTAAAAAGTGAATTGCCCCATTCACATGGATGACACAGGCATGACATTCAGAATGAGCTCTCTCTCTCTCTCTCTCTCTCTCTCTCTCTCTCTCTCTCTCTCTCTCTCTCTCTCTCTCTCTCTCTCTCTCTCTCTCTCTCTCTCTCTCTCTCTCTCTCTCTCTCTCTCTCTCTATATATATATATATATATATATATATATATAGTTATCAGATATACTTCAATGAACTTCAACGATATGTATTTCTGGTTACAGTTTCATATGTGACCAGTTTCAGGAAACTAGGCAGATGTCGCAAGTCACGACTTCACAGGAGATCCGCTGAACGAAGGAATTATTTAAAAAAATTAAAATGCATTTTTGGGCAAAAATCTCTCGAACATGTGAACTATCATGTACCTTAATAACAAACGTTTATGTCATCTGTAAATACGAATAAAGTTGTTAAATTACGAGCCTAGTTGGTTTAGCAAAAGAAAAAGTCAGGAACCTTCCTGCTAGCCATGATTGACATGATTACTTCATTACATTCCGAAATAAAATAATGTACTTTTTACTCTAAACATTTTCCCTGACAGCCAAAAGTACTCATTACATTTTGACGCAAATTGTCCAATTCACACACTTATGAAGAGTTACTGCATCTGATCTGGCAGACTCACTAAACACAAATGCTTTGTTTGTAAATTATTTCTGAGTGTTGGAGTGTGCCCCTGGCTATCCGTCAATAAAAAATACAAATATTGTGCTGTCTGGTTTAATATATGGAATTTTTATTTTTGACTTTTTCCACCACTCGATGTGGCTGGGGGTTATAGCATTTCTTTCACATGACCCATCAATTTAGACAAGTGTGTCTGGGGAAGCGTCATCTAATATTTCTCAAATATTTTGATCTGTTTACCTGTATTTTGATCTGTTTTTCCTTATTGTAGGTTACTACTTTTACCACTTTAAGTCTTATTCTTTACTACATTACTCACTGTTTAGCACATGACCTCACATGTGAATCCTTAAAGAGATGGGTGGGGCTGGCTTCAGAGGGTGTGAACAATTCTGAATGGGCATAGACAAAGGAGAGCTCTCCAGTAGGTACCAAAACATTCAAAGGCCCTTTTCTCAAACGTGAGTTTACAAGTTTCTCAACTTTCAAAGCAGAATTACTTCCCAAATGTTCCTCAAAATGCAGTGTATGAAATACCATTTTGTAGCTCAGAGTCTCTACTTTTATCCAATGTAAAACAAAAAAAAACATTTAAAATTTTGCTACATAAGCCCGATTTGAGCCAGTCAGTCACATATTTGTTTTCTGTCAATAAGCCCTATAAAATGAAATACTATCATCACTATCCATTATGAAAGTAATAGGAAAATGTGTATTTTGGTGCAAATGTCATCAAACATAAGCACACACAGCAAATTGTTATCATGAATGCCTGAGGTGGTGGATTTCAGTGCTGAAGCATGAAATAATTTCGCTATATGTCAGATAAGGTTCTCAAATAGGACCAAAATAAATGTTTCTCTCCAAACTAAAAAGATATGACCACCGTGGAAAAACATAACACATTGGTTGCTTCCAAACAGCTGAAAACACTCAAAAAATCTTACAACTGTGATTTAGCAGACGTTGGATCTGATTTGGGGCGTCACCCGTCATGGAGGACAAAGACCGGATATAAAGCAGTTGAAGGTGAGGTCACGCCCACAGCACTGCTTAGTCACTGCACATCTGTCTTCCTCTGCTCCCTACAGGTCAGGGCCAGCTGGGAGGAGAGTCACATTATAGAGAGGCCAGAGAGCCACCACACCCAGTCCCTCTTCCCAGCCTCCCTGTCCTCCACCAGTCACACACAAACATGGGGAAACGATGAAAGGAATCAAGATCACAATCTACTGTACTGTACTGTATAGGCCTATCCATAATGCAAAGCAGCCAAACTAGGGGTGCGTCACCTGAGTGGGTTGATTCACTGATGTGGTCATCCTGTCTGGGTTGGCGCCCCCCCCCTTGGGTTGTGCCATGGCGGAGATCTTTGTGGGCTATACTCAGCCTTGTCTCAGGATGGTAAGTTGGTGGTTAAAGATATCCCTCTAGTGGTGTGGGGGCTGTGCTTTGGAAAAGTGGGTGGGGTTATATCCTTCCTGTTTGGCCCTGTCCGGGGGTGTCCTCGGATGGGGCCACAGTGTCTCCTGACCCCTCCTGTCTCAGCCTCCAGTATTTATGCTGCAGTAGTTTATGTGTCAAGGGTCTAGGGTCAGTTTGTTATATCTGGAGTACCTCTCCTGTCCTATTCGGTGTCCTGTGTGAATCTAAGTGTGCGTTCTCTAATTCTCTCTTTCTCTCTCTCGCTCTCGGAGGACCTGAGCCCTAGGACCATGCCCCAGGACTACCTGACATGATGACTCCTTGCTGTCCCCAGTCCACCTGACCGTGCTGCTGCTCCAGTTTCAACTGTTCTGCCTTATTATTATACGACCATTCTGGTCATTTATGAACATTTGAACATCTTGGCCATGTTCTGTTATAATCTCCACCCGGCACAGCCAGAAGAGGACTGGCCACCCCACATAGCCTGGTTCCTCTCTAGGTTTCTTCCTAGGTTTTGGCCTTTCTAGGGAGTTTTTCCTAGCCACCGTGCTTCTACACCTGCATTGCTTGCTGTTTGGGGTTTAAGGCTGGATTTCTGTACAGCACTTTGAGATATCAGCTGATGTACGAAGGGCTATATAAATAAATTTGATTTGAACTAAAGCACAAGGTGATTTCGCATTTTATCATACCTGCCAGTGCCAGTTCCAGGCATATGTGACATAAGCGGTTGCTTAGGGCCCCCGGACGCTACCTGTACAGAGTACATGCCCCTTCCAGTCTCCTAAGTGCCCTTTTGGTTGGTGGTATAATTTCCACCCACCAAAACATTGTTTATACATTTTTTGTCATTGTTGTTTAGAACCCACTGCCCGCAGGTCGTCATCAAGTTTGCCAAGTTTGCCATCTCCCATCCCCGTCAGTTGGTTGAGCCTGGTGATCTGCCCTGTACGGAGATTGTGCGCACCCGGTATCCAGATATGGATGGCTTGAGAGATGCGGTCAACAGTACTGCCACAGCAGCATAACATTTGATTAACACTTGATTTAGCCTACATCATCATCAATATTCGTCCCATGGACCTGAAAAAAGAACTCTCTGGGAAAAATAAATTTGGAGGTGTACGTTTCATTGAACTACTCATGATGGAATTATGGTAAAGTTCAGGAACTCAAGTCCTTCTGTTCTCCTGATCTGGAAAACCTCACCATCAAATGCATTACCTCCCGAGAGAATTTCTTTGGTCATCATCACGGCCATGTAATTGCCTCCCCAAGCCGAAACCACAATGGCTCTCAAGGAACTACACTGGACTTGTGGAAACTTAATAAAGGAATTCTGAGGAAAACTCTAACGAACTTCTATAAACACATCTCCTGTGCACTCGCTCATTGAGCACTCTTTACCATTGCTACTTCCCCTTCCAGGATGGCTACAAGGCCCTCCCTCACCCTCCATTCGGCAAATCAGAACACGCCACCATTTTCTCCTCCCTTCCTATATACAGAAACTTAAACTGGAAGTACACGTGGTAAGGAATGTTCAACGTTGGTCTGACCAATCGGATTCTATTTTTCAAGATTGTTTTGATCACACGGACTGGGAAATGTTCTGGGTTGCCTCTGAGAATAGTATTGACGTATACACGGACTCTATGACTGAATACATCAGGAAGTGCAAAAAGGATGTTGTTCCCACTGTGTAACGGCCGTTGTTGGTGGAAGAAGGTGAGGACCAATGCGCAGCGTTGTAAGTGTCCATATTTTTAATAAAGAAATTGAACACTGAACAAAAACAACAAAGTGAAGGAATGAAACCGAAACAGTTCTGTCTGGTGCAGAATACAAACACTCAACAGAAAATAATCACTCACAGCACACAGGTGAGAAAAGGCTACCTAAGTATGATTCTCAATCAGAGACAACTAACGATACCTACCTCTGATTGAGAACCATACCAGGCCAAACACAAAAACACCACATAGAAAAAGGAACATAGACAACCCACCCAACTCACACCCTGACCATACTAAAACAAAGACATAACAAAAGAACTAAGGTCAGAACGTGACAGTACCCCCCCACCAAAGGTGCGGACTCCGACCGCAAAACCTGAACCTATAGGGGAGGGTCTGGGTGGGTGTCTGTCCGCGGTGGCGGCTCTGGCGCGGGACGTGGACCCCACTCCACCATAGTCTTTCTCCGCCTCTTAACCTGCCTCCGTGGCGCCTTTCGAGTGGCGACCCCTGCCGCCGACCTCGGATTGAGCACCCTAGCAACGGATCCCGAATGGACGGGAGATTCCGGCAGCACCGGACGGACGGGAGATTCCGGCAGCACCGGACGGGCGGGAGTCTCCGGCAGCTCCGGAGTGAAGGGCGATTCCGGCAGCACCGGAGTAACGGACGGCTCTGGCAGCTGACCAGCACCTCTGGCGGCTCCCGACTGACCGGCGGGAGACTCTGGCAGCTCCCGACTGACCGGCGGGAGACTCTGGCAGCTCCCGACTGACCGGCGGGAGACTCTGGCAGCTCCCGACTGACCGGCGGGAGACTCCTGCAGCTCCCGACCGACCGGCGGGAGACTCCTGCAGCTCCCGACCGACCGGCGGGAGACTCCTGCAGCTCCCGACCGACCGGCGGGAGACTCCTGCAGCTCCCGACCGACCGGCGGGAGACTCCTGCAGCTCCCGACCGACCGGCGGGAGACTCCTGCAGCTCCCGACCGACCGGCGGGAGACTCCTGCAGCTCCCGACCGACCGGCGGGAGACTCCTGCAGCTCCCGACCGACCGGCGGGAGACTCCTGCAGCTCCCGACCGACCGGCGGGAGACTCCTGCAGCTCCCGACCGACCGGCGGGAGACTCCTGCAGCTCCCGACCGACCGGCGGGAGACTCCTGCAGCTCCCGACCGACCGGCGGGAGACTCCTGCAGCTCCCGACCGACCGGCGGGAGACTCCGGCAGCTCCCGACCGACCGGCGGGAGACTCCGGCAGCTCCCGACCGACCGGCGGGAGACTCCGGCAGCTCCCGACCGACCGGCGGGAGACTCCGGCAGCTCCCGACCGACCGGCGGGAGACTCCGGCAGCTCCCGACCGACCGGCGGGAGACTCCGGCAGCTCCCGACCGACCGGCGGGAGACTCCGGCAGCTCCCGACCGACCGGCGGGAGACTCCGGCAGCTCCCCGGCGGGAGACTCCGGCAGCTCCCGACCGACCGGCGGGAGACTCCGGCAGCTCCCGACCGACCGGCGGGAGACTCCGGCAGCTCCCGACTGACCGGCGGGAGACTCCGGCAGCTCCCGACTGGCGGAGACTCCGGCAGCTCCCGACTGGCGGGAGACTCCGGCAGCTCCCGACTGGCGGGAGACTCCGGCAGCTCCCGACTGGCGGGAGACTCCGGCAGCTCCCGACTGGCGGGAGACTCCGGCAGCTCCCGACTGGCGGGAGACTCCGGCAGCTCCCGACTGACGGGAGACTCCGGCAGCTCAGGACAGACGGGAGACTCCGGCAGCTCAGGACAGACGGGAGACTCCGGCAGCTCAGGACAGACGGGAGACTCAGGCAGCTCAGGACAGACGGGAGACTCCGGCAGCTCAGGACAGACGGGAGACTCCGGCAGCTCAGGACAGACGGGAGACTCTGGCAGCTCAGGACAGACGGGAGACTCTGGCAGCTCAGGACAGACGGGAGACTCTGGCAGCTCAGGACAGACGGGAGACTCTGGCAGCTCAGGACAGACGGGAGACTCTGGCAGCTCAGGACAGACGGGAGACTCTGGCAGCTCAGGACAGACGGGAGACTCTGGCAGCTCAGGACAGACGGGAGACTCTGGCAGCTCAGGACAGACGGGAGACTCTGGCAGCTCAGGACAGACGGGAGACTCTGGCAGCTCAGGACAGACGGGAGCACCTGTAGGGAGGAGACGGAGGGACAGCCTGGTGCGGGGGGCTGCCACCGGACGCCTGGTGCGTGAAGGAGGCACCGGATAGACCGGACCGTGGAGGCGCACTGGAGGTCTCGAGCACCGAGCCTGCACAACCCTACCTGACTGGATACTAACCGTAGCCAGGCCAGTGCGGCGAGGTGGAATAGACCGCACTGGGCTGTACTGGCGAACCAGGGACACCATGCAAGCGTAGGGCTGGTGCCATGTACCCCGGCCCGAGGAGACGCACTGGAGACCAGATGCACTGAGCCGGCTTCATGGCACCTGGCTCGATGCCCACTCTAGCCCGGCCGATACGAGGAACTACGATGTAATTCACCGGGCTATGCCTGCGCACCGGGGACACCATGCGCCTCACGGCATAACACAGTGCCTGCCCGGTCCACCTCTCTCCACAGTAAGCACGGGGAGTTGGCTCACGTCTCCTACCTGACTTAGCCACACTCCCCATGTGCCCCCCCTCAAGAAATTTTTGGGGCTGCCTCTCGTCCCAGCCGCGCTGCCGTCTCCCATGTCCAGGAGTCTTGAGATTTCTGCCGCTGCCCATTACCACGGTGCTTTGTCCTTGGTTGGTGGGTGATTCTGTAACGGTTGTCTGTGGTGGAAGGTGAGGACCAATGCGCAGCGTGGTCAGTGTCCATATTTTTTATAAAGAAATTGAACACTGAACAAAAACAATAAAGTGAAGGAACGAAACCGAAACAGTTCTGTCTGGTGCAGAATACAAACACACAACAGAAATTAATCACCCACACCACACAGGTGGAAAAATACCTAAGTATGATTCTCAATCAGAGACAACTAACGACACCTGTCTCTGATTGAGAACCATACCAGGCCAAACACAAAAACACCACATAGAAAAAGGAACATAGACAACCCACCCAACTCACGCCCTGACCATACTAAAACAAAGACATAACAAAAGAACTAAGGTCAGAACGTGACACACTGTGAGAGTTAGAACTTATCCAAATCAAAAAACTTGTATAGATGGAAGCATTCACGCAAAACTGAAAGCGCGAAACACCGCATTTAACAATGGCAAGATGACTGGGAACACAGACGTGTCGAAAAAGATCAGCTATGCCCCCCGTAAAGCAATCAATTAGGCAAAACTACAGTACAGGGACAAGTTGCAATTCAACGGCTCAGACACAAGACATACAGTACCAGTCAAAAGTTGTCGAATCATAATGAAGACATCAAAACTATGAAATAACACATATGGAATCATGTAGTAACCAAAAAAGTGTTAAACAAATCTAAATATATTTAATATTTTAGATTATTCAAAGTAGCCACTCTTTGCCTTGATGACAGCGTTGCACACTCTTGGCATTCTCTCTACCAGTTTTCTTGAGGCAGTCACATGGAATGCATTTCAATTAACAGGTGTACCTTGTTAAAAGATCATTTGTGGAATTTCTTTCCGTCTTAATGCGTTTGAGCCAATCAGTTGTGTTGTGACAAGGTAGGAGTGGTATACACAAAATAGCCCTATTTGGTAAAATACCAAGTGCATATTATGGCAAGAACAGCTCAAATATTACAGTCCATCGTTACGTTAAGACATGAAGGTCAGTCAAGAACTTTGAACGTTTCTTCAAATGCAGTTGCAAAACCATCAAGCGGCAGGCTGTGTAAGGGCTATTTGACCAAGAAGTGTTCATCAGATGACCTGGCCTCCACAATCACCTGACCTCAACCCAATTGAGATGGTTTGGGATGAGTTGGACAGCAGAGAGAAGGAAAAGCATCCAACAAGTGCTCAGCATATGTTGGAAAATTGTTGGAAAAGTATTTCAGGTGAAACTGGTTGAGAGAATGCCAAGAGTGTGCAAAGCTGTCATCAAGGCAAAGGGTGGCGAAGTTGAAGAATCTAAAATCAAAATATATTTTGATTTGTTTAACACTTTCTTGATTACTACATGATTCCATATGTGTTATTTCATAGTTGTGATGTCTTCACTAATAATCTACAATGTAGAAAATAGTACAAATATTAAAAAACCCTTGAATGAGTAGGTGTGTGTCACGCCCTGGCCTTAGTATTTTGTGTTTTCTTTATTATTGTGGTTAGGCCAGGGTGTGACATGGGTGATTATGTGTTTGTCTTGTCTAGGGGATTTGTAGATTAATGGGGTTGTGTTTAGTATAGTATTCTAGGTAAGTCTGTTTGCCTAGAGTGGTTCTCAATCAGAGGCAGGTGTTTATCGTTGTCTCTGATTGGGAACCATATTTAGGCAGCCATATTCTTTGGATATTTTGTGGGTGATTGTTCCTGTCTCTGTGTTTGTTGCACCAGAATAGGGCTGTTTTGGTTTTTCACGGTTCTTGTTTTGTAAATTGTTTGTATTTTTCATCTTTCATTAAAGATGTATAAAGTTAACCACGCTGCATTTTGGTCCTCCTCTCTTTCACCAGAGGAAAACTGTAACAGAGTGTCCAAACTTTTGACTGGTACTGTATGTTTGGCTCTGAAAATTATACCAGGTGTCCAGTGAAATGGATGACATTAAACCAGTATTATTTCATCCTTGAAAAGCTATCTCCAGGCTGCTGGACTTCTTCGGCATACTGGTTATTGTTTGGAATTTTGGATGACTGAGGTGCCCAAAGTAAACTGCCTGTTACTCAGACCCAAAGCTAGGATATGCATATAATTGGTAGCATTGGCTAGAAACATTTCTAAAACTGTTAATATAATGTCTGTGAGTATAACAGAACTGATATGGCAGGCAAAATCCGAGGAAAATCCACCCGGAATTTTAATGTAGCTTCTTACATGACCCTCGGTTGAAAATAACAAACAAATCAGGGTGCGGATGGCAATACAGAAAGGCTCCTCACGGAGACAACCTCTCACATGTTCTCAATGGCCTAGAACCGAGGAGACTTGATGCACCACCCCATAGCGCCCAAATAAATACACTTCCCCTCTGTCACAGGTGCAACTCATCAAGTGTGATTAGAGAGAGATTGAGGAGAGAGAGGGAACAAAAAGAACAAAATGATAATACAACAAAATGACATCACATACTCTCATTCACACAACTACTTAACAATAACGGATCAGGGTGTAATGATGAAAGTATGCATATAACTGTGAATTGATTAAATATGGATTGATTATGATACTGGTCAGTATATCAAATGATAAATACAAACACATCCATTACTTCCACTCTCTCATACTCAAAACCAAATGGGCTCCTGAGTGGTGCAGTGGTCTAAGACACTGCATCTCAGTGCAAGAGGCATCACTGAACTATCACCCCATAGCACTCACTTCTGTCATCATGAAGTGCTTTGAGAGGCTAGTTAAGTTTCATATCCACCTTACCTGACACCCTAGACCCACTTCAACTTGCATACCGCCCCAATAGATCCACAGACGATGCAATCGCCATTGTACTGCACACTGCCCTATCCCACCTGGACAAGAGGAATACCTACTTAGAATGGTGTTCGTGGACTATAGCTCAGCATTCAACACCATAGTACACTCCAAGCTCATCATTGAGCTCAGGGCCGTGGGTATGAACCCCACCCTGTGCATCTGGGTCCTGTTCTTCCTGACTGGCCGCCCCACAGGTGGTGAAGGTAGGAAACAACACCTCTACAGCGCTGATCCTCAAGACAGGGGTGTGTGCTCAGCCCCTTCCTGTACTCCCTGTCCCCCCATGACTGCGTGACCACACACGCCTCCAACTCAATCATCAAGTTTGCAGACGACACAACAGTAGTAGGCCTGATTAACGACGAGACAGCCTACAGGGAGGAGGTGAGGGCCCCAGCGGAGTGTGGTGCCAGGAAAATAACCTCTCCCTCAACATCAACAAAACAAAGGAGCTGATCGTGGACTTCAGGAGACATTAGAGAGAGCACGCCTAACATCAACAGAGCCGCAGCGGAGAGAGCTAAAAGCTTCAAGTTCCTTGGCTCGGACATCACTGACCACATGAAATGGTCCATGCACATAGACAGTGTGGTGAAGAAGGTGACAGTGCCTCTCCATCTTCAGGAGGCTGAAGAGCATCCTGTCAGGCTGTATCACCGCCTGGGGTGGTGTGGTCAGCCCAACGCATCACCGGGGGCACACTGCCGCCCTTCAGGACATCTACAGCAAAGCACAGAAAACTTGCTCTAAAACTACTAAATTTTCTCTACGTCCAATGGCAATGTGTAGAATTGCGGGAAATGTACTTTAAATCTACACATTTTCTCTCCACCGTCAAGCGATGGCCCACTAAAATGTTTTGTTGCAAGGTGGGGGGGACCCCCAACCAAATCACACTTAGGGTCACAAAAGACTAGAGCCGGCCCTGATCCCTGTAATATGTTATCAATCTGCAAAGCCCTGTAGAGCAAGCCATTAATCACAATCATCAATGTCAGTGCGGCCTGTGGCAAACATTAAAGGCAGAGGACATTCATCAGGACTCAATCAATGCTAATTGGGCCAGAGTAATGCATCAGGCCCCTGGAGGGAGTAAACACAGGTATAAAATACATGCTTTGTCAGTCACTGGCCTGGAAAAACAGATGTACTAGAGAGAGTATATGCTGTGTCTGTCAGTACAACTTCACACAATTTAATGCACTACTGTCTATGTTTCTCAATGGACATTTACAGTAGATACTGTTTGTGGGTACTGTAGTATAACCTAAAGTACAATAGAGTCAAGCGTGCGGTGGACACGATACAGACAACAGAATTTGCAGTTCACAATAATCAGTATCTATTCAGAATAATCACAAATATTTGCAGAGCTAGCACTGTAGAAATCCTGGAGCACTTAGGGTAGTCCCAGGAGAGTTCACTATTCAAAACAAATAAAATGTTATTGGTCTCATACACATATTTAGCAGATGTTATTGCGGATATAGTGAAATGCTTGTGTTCCTAGCTCCAGCAGTGCAGTTGTATGTAACAATTCACAACAATACACACAAATCTAAAAGTAAAAGAATGGAATTAAGAAATATATCAATATTCTTACGAGCAATGTCTGAGTGCCATAAACTAAAATACAGTAGAATACGGTATATACATATGAAATGAGTAAAACAGTATGTAAACATTATTAAAGTGAGTAGTGATTCCATGTCTATATACATATGCACTTCTACTGACCTCGCCTTCTGGATGATAGCGGGGTGTTTAGGCCATGGGTTGTGTGGTTGATGTCCTTGATGACCTGTGACATCGGGTGCTGTAGGTATCCTGGAGGGCAGGCAGTGTGCCCCCAGTGATGCGTTGCGCAGACTGCAGCACTCTCTGGAGAGCCCTGTGGGCAGTGCATTTGCCATACCAGGCAGTGGTACAGCCCGACAGGACGTTCTCAATTGTACATCTGTAAACGTTTGTGAGGGTCTTAGGGACCAAATCAAATTTCTTCAGCGACCTGAGGTTGAAGAGGTGCTGTTGTGCCTTCTTCGCCACACTGTCTGTGTGAGTGGACCATTTCAGATTGTCAGTGATGTGTACGCAGAGGAAGTTGAAGCTTTTCACCTTCTCCACTGCGGTCCCGTCAATTTGAATAGGGGCGTGCTCTCTCTGTTGCTCATTTTGTTGATGTTGATGGAGAGGTTAGCCTGTCTTGTCATCGTTGGCAATCAGAACTACTACTGTTGCGTCATCTGCAAACTTGATGATTGAGTTGGAGGCGTGCATGGCCACGTAATCATGGGTGAACAGAGAGTACAGGAGGGGGTGGAGCATGCGTTCTTGTGGGGCCCCTGTGTTGAGGATAAGCGTGGTGGAGGTATTGTTTCCTACCTTCACCAACTGGGGGCGGCCCATCAGGAAGTCCAGGACCCAGTTGCATAGTGCGGGGTTCAGACCCAGGGCCCCGAGCTTAATGATGAGTTTGGAGGGTACTATAGTGTTGAAGGCTGAGCTATAGTCCATGAACAGTATTCTTACATACAGTTGAAGTCAGAAGTTTACATAGACTTAGGTTGGAGTCATTAAAACTAGATGTTCAACCACTCCACAAATGTCTTGTTAACAAACTATAGTTTTAGCAAGTCGGATAGGACATCTACTTTGTGCATGACACAAGTCATTTTTCCAACAATTGTTTACAGACAGATTATTTCACTAATAATTCACTGTATCACAATTCCAGTGGGTCAGAAGTGTATATACACTAAGTTGACCCTGCCTTTAAACAGCTTGGAAAATTCCAGAAAATGATGTCATGGCTTTAGAAGCTTCTGAAAGGCAAAGTGACATCATTGAAGTCATTTGGAGGTGTACCTGTGGATGTATTTCAAGGCCTACCTTCAAACTCGGTACCTCCTTCCTTGACATCATGGGAAAATCAAAAGAAATCAGCCAAGACCTCAGAAAAATAATGGTAGACCTCAACAAGTCTGGTTCATCCTTGGGAGCAATTTCCAAACACCTGAAGGTACTACATTCATCTGTACAAACAATAGAATGCAAGTATAAACACCATGGGACCATGCAGCTGTCATACTGCTCAGGAAGGAGATGCGTTCGTTCTGTCTCCTAGAGATGAATGTACTTTTGTGTGAATCAATCAATCAATCCACAATCAATTGTGAAGATTCTGGAGGAAACAGGTACACAATTATCTATATTCACAGTAAAATTTGATTTTGTTCAGTGTAGGCCTCTACTTGATATTGACATAACCTGAAAGGCCACTCAGGAAGGAAGAAGCCACTGCTCCAAAACCGCCAATAAAAAAAGTCAGACTACGGTTTGCATCTGCACACGGGGACAAAGATTGTACTTTTTGGAGAATTGTCCTCTGGTCTGATGAAACAAATATAGAACTGTTTGGCCATAATGACCATCATTATGTTTGGAGGAAAAAGAGGAAGGCTTGCAAGCCGAAGAACAACATCCCAACCGTGAAGCACGGGGGTGGTAGCATCATGTTGTGGGGGTGCTTTGCTGCAGGAGGGACTGGTGCACTTCACAAAATAGATGGCATCATGAGGGAGGAACATTATCTGGATGTATTCAAGCAACATCTCAAGACATCAGTTAAAACTTGGTCGCAAATGCGTCTTCCAAATGGACAATGACCCCAAGCATACTTCCAAAGTTGTGGCAAAATGGCTTAAGGACAACAAAGTCAAGGTATTGGAGTGGCCATCACAAACCTCACTCCTATAGAAAAATCCTACAGAAAATTTGTGGGCAAAACTGAAAAAGTGTGTGCAAGCAAGGAGGCCTACAAACCTGACTCAGTTACACCAGCTCTGTCAGGAGGAATGGGACACAATTCACCCAACTTATTGTGGGAAGCTTGTGGAAGGCTACCCAAAAGTTTGACCCAAGTTAAACAATTTAAAGGCAATGCTACCAAATACTAATTGAGCGTATGTAAACTTCTGTGATGAAAGAAATAAAGGGTGAAATAAATAATTCTCTCTACTATTATTCTGACATTTCACATTCTTAAAATAAAGTGGTAATCCTAACAGACCTAAGACAGGGAACTAGGATTTGTGAAATTGTGAAAACTGCGTTTAAATGTATTTGGCTAAGGTGTTTGTAAACTTCCGACTTCAACTGTATATTATTTTGTTCAGTGTAGCCCTCTATTTGAATGCATATTCTACAGGCTACCTCTATCCTAAAAGTTACCTTTATGTTCACTGGGAATGAATCACACGACTGCTATACAGTTGTTAGTGAATGTTGCACTGAACTGTCACAATGACAATGTTACAATGAATATTGCACTAAAGAACCAGATGAAATGTTACAATAAAGTTGTAATATTAATGTTTAAATACATGTTGCACTAAAGTAACAATGTTACAATGTATGTTACAATGTTGAAATATGTTGATGGTTGTTTTTTTGTCTTTACTCTCAGTATTAAGCCCATTTTGCTCGAATTTGTGCATTACAACATTGAAGTGTAAGAGACCTCACATTATTTTTAATAGGCTGGATCTTTATATTTACCACTTGGATCCTGTTTCAGTAATAATGAAATCAGACTGTCCGGCCCAAGCTCCCAACTGCCAGGCCAACAGCCCTCCAAGATCCCCACCCACAGTTCCCCAAGAGCTGCCCCTCAACCGTTCAAAATCTCCCCAACAGTCCCTCCCCGAGAAAAAATCAAAATCAAAACAATTATTCCATTCCCCACCCCAATTAACAAAATTGACACAGGGAACAAATTGAGGACCAGACAGATATACCGTGCCTTGCAAAAGTATTCATCCCCCTTGGCATTTTTCCTATTTTGATGCATTACAACCTGTAATTTAAATGGATTTTTATTTGGATTTCATGTAATGGACATACACAATATAGTCCAAATTGGTGAAGTGAAATGAAAAAGATAACTTGTTTTTGCGGTGCATGCTTAAGTGGTGGATGCATATGTATTCTCCCCCTTTCCTATGAAGCCCCTAAATAAGATCTGGTGCAACCAATTACCTTTAGAAGTCACATCATTCGTTAAATAAAGTCCACCTGTGTGCAATCTAAGTGTCACATGATTTGTCACAAGATTTCAGTATATATACACACCTGTTCTGAAAGGCCCCAGAGTCTGCAACAATGCTAAGCAAGGGGCACCACCAAAGCAAGCGGCACCATGAATACCAAGGAGCTCTCCAAACAGGTCAGGGACAAAGTTGTGAAGAAGTACAGATCAGGGTTGGGTTATAAAAAAATAGCCGAAACTTTGAACATCCCACGGAACACCGTTCAATCCATTATAAAAAATGGAAAGAATATGGCACAACATTTAACCTGCCGAGAGAGGACCGCCCACCAAAACTCACGGACCAGGCAAGGAGGGCATTAATCAGATAGGCAACAAAGAGACCAAAGATAACCTTGAAGGAGCTGCAAAGCTACACAGCTAAGATAGGAGTATCTATCCATTGGACCACTTTAAGCCGTACACTCCACAGAGCTGGGCTTTACAGAAGAGCGTCCAGCACCTCTCATCATTCCGAGAACACCATCCCGAGAACACCATCTCCACAGTGAAGCATGGTGGTGGCAGCATCATGCTGTGGGGATGTTTTTCATCGGTAGAGACTGGGAAACCGGTCAGAATTGATTGAATGATGGATGGAGCTAAATGCAGGGAAATTCTTGAGGGAAACCTGTTTCAGTCTTCCAGAGATTTGGACGGATGTTCACCTTCCAGCAGGACAATGACCCAAAGCATACTGATAAAGCAACACTCGAGTGGTTTAACGGCAAACATATATATATCTTGGAATGGCCGAGTCAAAGCCCAGACCTCAATCCAATTGAGAATCTGTGGTATGACTTAAAGATTGCAGTACAACAGTGGAACCCATCCTGAAGCTAGCACCAGTTAGCCTTGAGCTAGCCTCGAGCTAGGCCCATCTCCCGGCTTGCCGAAGAGGTCCACGAGCTAATTCTTGGGCTACTGCCAATTGGCCTTGACCCTTTACTGCCGAACGGAGCCCCGCCGATCCATCACGATTGGTCTGCCGACATAATCGTCCGAGGTGGCTTCAACAGGCTCTTCCGTTGTGACATCGCCGAAGCCCCATCTGCTAACCCTGGCCCGCTAGCTGTCTGAATCGCCGTGTCTCCAGCTCGCCTACTGAAGCGGCTCCCTGACTCACCTGTTGCTACTATTTGGACCCTATGATCACTCGGCTACACATGCCTCTCCCAAATGTCAATACGCCTTGTCTATTGCTGTTTTGGTTAGTGATTTATTGTCTTATTTCACTGTAGAGCCCCCAGCCCTTTCCAATATGCCTTAGATAGCCCTTTTGTCCCACCCCCCACAACTGCAGTGACCTCACCTGACTTAACTGGTGCCTCTGGAGACAAAACATCTCTCATCGTCACTCAATGCCTAGGTTTACCTCCACTGTACTCACATCCTACCATACCCTTGGGTGTACATTACGCCTTGAATCTCTTCTTCCACGCCCAGAAATCTGCTTCTTTTACTCTCTGTTCAGAACGCACTAGGCGACCAGTTCTTATAGCCTTTAGCCGTACCCTTATCCTACTCCTCCTCTGTTCCTCTGGTGAAGTAGAGGTTAACTCAGGCCCTGCAGCCCCCAGAACCACTCCCATTCCACAGGCGCTCTAATTTGTTGATCTCTGTAACCGTAAAAGCCTTGGTTTCATGCATGTTAACATCAAAAGCTTCCTCCCCAAGTTTGTTTTGTTCACTGCTTTAGCACACTCCGCCAACCCTGATGTCCTTGCCGTGTCTGAATCCTGGCTTAGGACGGCCACCAAAAGTCCAGAACTTTCCATCCCCAACTATAACATTTTCCGACAAGATAGAACTGCCAAAGGGGGCAGAGTTGCAATCTACTGCAGAGATAGCCTGCAGAGTTCTGTCATACTATCCAGGTGCCAAAAAAATTTGAGCCTCTACTTTTAAAAATCCACCTTTCCCCATCTAGTCTCTCACTGTTGCCGCTTGTTATAAACCCCCCTCAGCCCCCAGCTATGCTCTGGACACCATATGTGAATTAATTAACGCCCATCTATTTTTAGAGTTCGTACTGTTAGGTGACCTAAACTGGGATATGCTTGACACCCTGGCCGTCCTACAAATCTAAGCTAGATGCCCTCAATCTCACACAAATTATCAAGGAACCCACCAGGTACAACCCTAAATCCGTAACGATGGGCACCCACTTAGATATCATCCTGCCCAACTTGCCCTCTAAATACACTGCCTCAGCACAGATAGGACACAGGCAATGCATTTGCTCAGACATTAATCATAAAAAATACAAATGGCACCACATCAGTGAGATTCAAAAGCTATGATCTTCTGTTCTCTATCCATGGAATTAGTCAACTGCACCACAAGGATGGAGCTAGCATTACATGTTTTTTTTTAAATAATATGAAGTTGTTTATTTTTGTCTAACTGAAAGGTTGCTGGATCGAATCCCTGAGCTGACAAGGTAAAAATCTGTTGTTCTGAACAAGGCAGTTAACCCACTGTTCCCCAGGTACTGAATATGTGGATGTTGATTATGGCAGAGGGGTTGGGTTAAATGCGGAAGACACATTTCAGTTGAATGCATTCGTATGTACAACTGACTAGGTATCCCCCTTTCCTTAAAAGAGTGCATGACCACTACCACCCCTACAGGTCAAAGACAGTACTACATTAGGCCAGCCAGAGCCCAACATGTGCAGCAGCCAGGGTGTTGCATTCTTTTGTTCCTCAGAGAGAACAGTCGGGCAGTATGACGAGACAAGAGGGGTGGAGAGGAGGCAGGTTACACTGGGTGGGTGTCTACCATGGAGAATGACTACAGAAACCAATAGGACTCTCTGCTGAGCTGAGGACAGTGTAGCATTGGCTTAGTGTGTTATGTAAAGAGCCAAGCTGGCAGTCCTCCAGTGACCTTTTACAGAGTGCCGCCACCCCGCCACAGGGCTCTGGCACTGTACACCTCTTCTTCCCCTGCCAGGTAAAATGATCCCCTAGGTTAGAACATAAAGTAGGCAGTAAGGTTTTATTACGTGAGCCATATGTATCAGCTCTCTGAGAATGCATGCATGGTGCCACACATCAGCCTTAAAAGGACAGCTCGCTCATAACCATCTCACACAAATGTTTCATTTTTCAGAGGGGAATGTAAACAACATTGAGCTCAATACAGTCATCATTGTACAGAGTATTCTGTTCAGCAGCAACACAGTGGGACCCTATCAGGAAAATACGTGTTGATTTGAACAGTGGCCTATTTACAACCAGCAACGCAAGAAGGGCTGACAACCATACCGTGTGTGCTAAGCTCAAAGTTGTTTGGGTGGCCTAATTCACCATTTTTATTACACTGACACAAAGAAACATACTGTATTACTGTCCACATCTACACTCATGTACACTTGCATACACGCGAGCACACACACACACACACACACGCACACACACACAGTCAAACACACACGGCACGCTCGCTTGCATACACGCACACCCACCCACACACAGTCAAACACACACACTACACGCTCGCTCGCACTATGCAGCCATCACCTGAATTGTGGGAGGCGTTATTTGTCAACCAATCATTAGGGTGTTTTTGTTTGACCCATGCGAACGTGGCCATAGGCATGGCTGAAACAGGAACCAACTTTGCCATGATTCTAAAGCCACAGGGGATACAAACTAAATTAATATTGGAGACCTCGCTCTAATCAAATAATTGTAGACGTTTTCAGTTTGGGAGTGTGGGATATAAGGGTATAGAAATGTTTATTTTGACGTTCATACATAAAAACCTTAAAAATAGCAGCTATGTTGACACTGCCATGTTGATCTCAGCCTTGCTGTTGGAAAACCACTACAGTGTCCGACTTTCAGCTGTCGTGGATGCACCTCCCCCGACTTCCCTGGCCGACTTTCATCCGCAGTCAGCTTCGTTGGGCCACACACACACACACACACACACACACACACACACACACACACACACACGGTTCACTTTACGAGTTACAAATAGCCTATATAATGTCAGCTTGCCAGTAGATTGTTTTTGTACAATAAATAGACACTGTACATCACAATACATGGTACTTGGGACCAACGTCTTGGGCATAAACCAGAACTATTTTGGACCAGGATTAATTTAGACTTCACACATCAGTTATGGTGTTGACCAGCCACCCAAACATTCCAGGAGCCCTATCAGACAGTAATGTTGTGCATGGACACTTCCTTTATCTGTAGGCTGTAGTATGGATGGTCTGTCAGTGTTTCCTCAGTTAAATCGAGACAATCGTCAAGACAATTGAGACATGAATTAGGTGTGCCATTCAAAGAGTGAATGGGGACAAAAAAATATTGAAGTGCCTTTGAATGGGGTATGGTAGTAGGTGCCAGGCGAAATGGTTTGAGTGCGTCAAGAACTGCAACGCTGCTGGGTTTTTCATGCTGAACGGTCCCCTACCCAAAGGATATCCAGCCAACTTGACACAACTGTAGGAAGCATTGGAATCAACGTGGGCCAGAATCCCTGTAGAACACTTTCAACACCTTGTGGAGTCCATGCCCCGACAAATTGAGGCTGTTCTGAGGGCAAAAGGGGGTGCAACTCAATATTAGGAAGGAGTTCCTAATATTTTGTACACTCAGTGTATATATATATATTTCTGCCAAGATGCGATTTTAAGGAATAGTGCGAGATTTTTGCAATTAAGCCCCTTTTCTACTTACCCAGAGTCAGATGTCTCTGCGTGCAGTTTTTAAGGAAGTTTCTAAATAGCATTGTGTTAGTGCAATGACTGGATGTCTATGGGAACAGCTAGCTATGGAAACAGCTAGCTATGGAAACAGCTAGCTATGGAAACAGCTAGCTATGGAAACAGCTAGCTATGGAAACAGCTAGCTATGGAAACAGCTAGCTATGGAAACAGCTAGCTATGGAAACAGCTAGCTTTTCCCATAGACAATGGCATGTGTAACTACCTTCAACTGCTTTTAATGCATGCAAAGACATAAAAATGGTATCCACGAGTTCATCTGACGCTTGATAAGTGGAAAAAGGACTCAATTGCCAAAATCTCACACTATCCCTTTAAGAACAGAGTGACAAGTTAAAAACATATTTGTATCAAACAGAGCAAGCAGTGGCGTGCATCAGTTATGTTTCAGACGGTATCAACGTAATTACATTTTCATGCATTTTGGAGTAGAATGTCCTTTTAAAAAGTTAGTGGCCTTCTCACAGTTGTTCTATAAAACAAATTCCCTGATCTATACAGTATAAGTAACCACTACTGTAAATACCTGCATACAGAAAGTACCAACTACAAACTAACTCACAGATGTGGCATTAAGCACTTTGAACTCTTCATATCTATATGGCCAGGAGGAAATGTTCATATCTCTCTATTCCTTTTGCCAGTGTGTTGTACTACCTTATAAACAGAGTATTATGTAATGCTCTACCACTCTGAGTATGTGGGAGGAGGCAAGTCAGAATAATAACTGTCCTCCCCTGACATTCAAAACACACACACTGACTACAGGACGTCAATAAGGCCTGTTGGCTCGGCTGTTTATTGGCTGTGTGTGATCCCCTATTTAAATATATGACAGTGAGAGGCGGTTATGGTTTACTCACCCACCACACCCCTGATGATTAGGGTGGGTGTCCCGTGTCAGAGCTGTACTTTGGTTTTTATCAGCCTCATCTGGTGGTTAACACTGGGCTGTGGGACGTATCTGCTGTAAAACTGCGTCCTGCCTGCATGAGGAGGAAGAAATAGTGAAATAGTGTATACTATAGATGGAATTGTACAGATTTGACACCCTTGACAAAGATGAGCTAAAATTACTGTATGAAATAAACAATTCAAATACTGAGCTACAGTGCCTACAGAAAGTATTCACACCTCTTGACTTTTTTTTTGTTGCATTTAAAATCGATTAAATTTAGATTTTCTTTTGTCGCTGGCCTAGAGACAATACCCCATAAAGTCAAAGTGGAATCACAATGTTTGTGATCATTTTTTTGAAAAAAATAAAATAATCATTCCACTTTGACTTTATGGGGTATTGTGTGGAGGCCAGTTAGTTAAAAATGAAAAGCTGAAATGTTTTGAGTCAATAAGTATTCAACCCCTTTGTTATTGTCAAGCCTAAATAAGTTTAGGACTAAAAATGTGCTCAACAAGTCACATAAGTTGCATGGAATCACTGTGCAATAATAGTGTTTAACATATATTTTTGAAGACTACGTCATCTCTGTACCCCACACATACAGATAATTGTAAGGCTCTTCAGTCGCGCAGTGAATTTCACACAGATTCATCCGCAAAGACCAGGGAGGTTTTCCAATGTCTTGCAAAGAAGGGCACCTATTGGTAGATGGGTAAAAATAAAAAAGCAGACATTGAATATCCCTTTGAGCATGGTGAAGTTATTAATTACACTTTGGATGGTGCATCGATACACCTAGTCACTACAAAGATACTGGCATCCTTCCTAACTCAGTTGACGGAGATTAAGCAAACTGCTCAGTGATTTCACAAGGCCATGGTGAATTTAAAACAGTTACAGAGTTGGCTGAGAAAACCGAGGATGGATCAACAATATTATAGTTACTCCACAATACTAACCTAATTGACAGAGTTAGAAGAAGGAAGACTGTACAGAATACAAATATTCCAAAACATGTATTATGTTTGCAACAAGGCAATAAAGTAATACTGCTGTAATACTCCGGGTGTCGTGGGTGTGGAGTCAAACGCAGGAGACAGAGAGTACAATGCTGTGCACTTTAATTGCACCAACGCACCACAGGGTGCTCACAATAATAACGGCCCCAAAACACAGGGAATGAAAAATGACTACTGAAAAATGCACGACCAGGAACTAACACGTTCCTCTACTATAGAGCCGAAGGTTACAATGAATAATCCCGCACAACAACCAGGCGGGCCGGCTGTCTAATAAAGACAAACTAATCATCACAAACAGGTGCTACCAATAAACATACAAGGAGGGGGAGGAAAGACAATCAGTGGCAGCTAATAGGCCGGTGACGACGACCGCCGAGCGCCACCCAACCGGGAAGGGAAACCACCCTCGGTCGGACTCGTGACAACTGCAAAAAATGTGATCAAGCAATTCACTTTTTGTTCTGAACACAAAGTGTTAAGTTTGGGGAAAATCTAATACAACACATTACTGAGTACCACTCTCCATATGTTCTAGTATAGGGGTGGCTGCATCATGTTATGGGTATGCGTGTAATCGTTAAGGACTGGGGAGTTTTTCACATCAGAAAACTAAACGGACCAGAGCTAAGCACAGGCAAAACCCTAGAGGAGAACCTGGTTCTGCTTTCCACCAGACACTGGGAGATTAATTCAGATTTCAGCAGGACAACAACCTAAAACGCAAGGCCAAATCTACACTGGAGTTGCTTACCAAGAAGACAGTGAATGTACCTGAGTGGCCTGAGTTACAGTTTTGACTTAAATCTACTTGAAAAAACATGGCTATACCTGATAATGGTTGTCTAGCAATGATCAACAACTAATTTCACAGAGTTTTAATAATTTTGTTCAGAATAATGGGCGAATGTTGCACAATCCCAGTTTGGAAAGCTCTTAGTGTCAAGGGTGCATATTGGCGGCAGAGAAGTCAGACGCAGGAGAGCAAAACTGTGTTTCCAATGGCTAAGTTTAATTATCAAAACCCACCGGATACAGAACAATAAAATACATGAGTACATAACACAACGCATACCAGAACATAACGTGCACAAGCACTGACAACAAACAATTACAGACAAGGACATGGGGGGAACAGAGGGTTAAATACACAACATGGAATTGATGGAATTGGAACCAGGTGTAATGGAAGACAAGACATAACCAATGGAAAATGAAAAGTGGATCGGCAATGGCAAGAAGGTTGGTGACGTCGACCCCCGAACGCCGCCCGAACAAGGAGAGGGACCGACTTCGGCGGAAGTCGTGACACTTAGAGACTTATCCAGAAAGACTCACAGCTGTAATCGCTGCCATAGGGGCTTCAACAAAGTATTGATTCAGGGCTGTGAATACTTATTTAAATTAGATATTTCTGTATTTCATTTTCAAGAAATTTGCAGAACTTTACAAATGTCATGTTTTCACTTTGTCATTATGGGGTACTGTGTGTAGATGGGTGAGAAAATTATATGTTATCCTTTTGAATTTAGGCTGTAACACAACAAATTGTGGAATAAGTCAAGGGGTATGAATACCTTCTGAAGGCACTCTATATTGTACGGAAACAAATTTGAAATGTATTTTATACCAATACGAGAAAGATTTAAAAAAATGTTAAGTACAATTTTTTTCTCAAAAAGGGAGGGTTTAAAATCCACAAAAAATTGTCAATTGGCCACAAAAATCAACATTTTGCAATAGCCATCTCAGTCTCCAGACTTGAAACCTTTTGAAAACATGTGGTTTGAATGGAAGAGGGCAGTCCATACGTGCAGACAATGGATATCAAGGATCTGGAAAGATTCTGTATGGAGAAATGGTGTAAGATTCCTCACAATGTGATCTCCAACTCATAAAACATTGGCTGTGGATAAGAGCATCTGCTAAATGACTAAAATGTACATGTAAAGTGAAGCATTGAATGGCAAAAAAAAACACAGGGCTGTCAATCATTTTGACCACTACCTTTTTGAGAGAAAAAAATAGTACTTGTTAGACAAAATCTCTTTCTCTGAATAATTGTATTAGTATAAAATAATATAATTTCCCCATTCTGTTTTAGCTTACATTTAGCTTACATCAGCATTTAAATCATTTATTTTATACTTTAGCTGTATACTTTAGCATCTCTTATCTTCAACCAACTTCCTCAGTTTAATAATACAGTAGGAGGACTATTCCAAATGTTGATCTGCATTGGGGGAAAGTGAATTCTCTTAACTCAATGTTTCCAATGTCATTATGCGACACATTACCCTGACACAAATACACAATTAAATATATGTTAATCACAACTAAAAGACAAAACAGTAAGTCATTATTTCAAAGGAGCCACGACGTTTGTTTGATGCAAACTTATCTACAAAGGAGGTTGATCGACCCTGTTTTGCCACTCATACGCTTGACTGGATAATGTCTATCAGGAAAAGTAATGTGGATAATGCATACAATCTGGGCTGTGCATGCCAATATCACCCCTCTAAACGTATGGCTGGTGTTGGCAGGACACGCCTGGCACCACGACAGGTCCAGAGGAGGGATGCTTCATCATCATTATTGCCCCATTTCTGTTACTCCTCAATGTTCAAAAGTACTGTTGATGTTAACTCTTATAAGAGCCTCAATGTGCACAATATTGGACAACACAAGTCTTACATCTTAGAAGAATCTGTTTAAAATATCACAGCATCCAAATATCCCATTTTGCTACTTGATTAATTAACATGGCCGCAGCAATAAAAGATCATTGTATGAAGTGAGATCTGAATCTGCTAAATGAGCTGTTTATATTGTGCGTCACGCTGTAGGCCTATTTGCCATGGTCCGTAAAAAAAGAGCTGATACTGTACGAAAGTTTTTTTTCACAATGAGAAGATCATATTCAAACACAGCCATGAGCATCAAAGACACACAAAGGCAACACATTATCTTCAGTGTCAGATGACAAATGTGACGTTCAGCAACCATAGGGGAAAAGGACAGACTACCTTGTTATTTACCACGAGTAAGGAAGACTCATGTGATAACATCATTAGGGAGCTTCGTGCCCCCATGCCATGCCTAATCACTAGACATATTATCTAAAACAAGGTCATTTAAAGGCCTCCCTGAGGGGCCATTGAAAGAGGCTGTGGTGCACCTAAACCAAATGTTTCAACCACAGGAGAGGGGGAGAACGACTCACAATAATGGCCAGAACAGAGCAAATGGAAAGGCGTCAAACACCAGGAAACCATGTGTTTGATGTATTTGATATCATTCCACTGATTCTGCTCCAGTCATTAACACGAGTCCGTTCTCCCCAATTAAGGTTCCACCAACCTCCTGGTGTTTCAACCACAACCACTACTGTTGATTGGAATATGTTTCGGGACTCCGCCGATAACATCCATGAGCTAACCACCTCCATCACCGGCTTCATTAGAAAATGTATCGGCCACGTTGTCCCCACGGTGAGGGTTCCATGCTTCCCCAATCAAAAGAAATGGATTAACACCAAGGTTGTCACGACACTAAAGGACAGGGCTACCGCACACAGAGCCATCGTAGAGGACCCTGAGGCTATAACCGAGGACAGGAACAAGTATACAAAGTCCCGCTATGACCTCTGCAGAGTCATCAAAGGAGTAAAAGGACAATATAGGGATAAGGTTGAATCATACTACACAGGCTCCGCTGCCCGCCACATGTGTCAGGGGCTACAGTCTACTACGGATTACAAAGAAAGACCCAGCCATGACCTGCTCAACGATGACTCTGTACCAGATGAACTCAATGCATTTTTTGCACGCTTCAACAATAACCACATTGCACCGAGTGTGAGGTCCATCACCAACCCAGAGGACTGGCTGATCTTGCTCTCCGAGGCTAACGTAAGCAAGATCTTTAATCAGGTCAACACCCGCAAGGCCGTGGAGACCAATGGTATTCCAGGGCACGTTCTGAGAGCAAGCACAGAACAGCTGGCATATTTACAGTAATTGAATGAATTAAATGTCATGAATATCGCCAAAACCATGTTTATTTTTTGTTCTAATTTCATGAGGAATCACCTTATTCACTTACACCAGGGCCTTCACACTGATGGATAAATTGAGGAATTTAATAATCATGCTTGATTGAGAGAGCGCTGACATTGAGGGGTTTGCTTTTGAAATGTGTCAGATTAAGTTTGCTACTCTGGCTCCAGGCAGACACAAAAGGCCTGCAGCCCAGTACAGGTCCTGCAACTGAGATGTGCTGCTCTCAGGATATCTTTCTCCACTGTCCCTGTCCCCAACGGCCTGAAACCAGTGATCCTCTGCTCACAAACACACTTGACCGTCCTTGATAACGTACCAACCGTTTGAGCTACACAAAAGGAAACTGAATTAGCTCCATCATCAACATTTCAAGCTAGCTGTGGAGTGAGTTTACAGCACGTTCTTAACGCCGTTGCACTCACCCCTTCTAAAGTCGCTACACAGCGAGCTACCCTGGCTGTTGAGCTGAGCCCAACTGCCGATACGGATCGAACGGCACCAGGGAAACCGACGTCAGTGTGCGGCTAACAGTATAGCTTCCTTTTTTTGTTGTTTCTTGTAGGGTTCTCTTGGAATTTCTTCAGAAGTGTAAGGTTTTGATGCAGATATCATACAGGCACAATAATAGGCTAACCATTAGCCACAAAGGACAACTGCACTGAGACAGCGACAAGCCAGGGAAAGCAGTAAGAATAACTATTTCTTAAGTAAATAACTAATCTCCTTCCTCAACCCCCTCGGGGAACAGGGTCCATATGGGAAGGGCAACTGGCTACATCTGAGGCCATCTGTGTTAAAACAAGAGCAAGAAAAAAAAATTGAGACAGACACCACAAGAAGCAGCTGGGCCTGATGGGTGGCCGATGCCTCTTCTTCTTCTCTGGTATAATGGTGAACCCGCAAATGTTATGTGCAATGCCGCCATCTACTGTACGGGTAGTGAACTGGAGAAAAAATGAAAGTCCATTGCGGAAAAGAGTAACAGCATTACACAAACAAAATAAATCTGACCACACGTTCTCAGAGACTTGTGAGGGTAGAAATTCGTAGAAAGGATTACTTGCAAGGCTTTGGCTGTGAAATCGCGGGTACCAAAAAAGCATTCAGCTGCACTCTGCACTCACAATGATGCCAATTTTCTCCAATGTATTCTCTGATTGTGCTGTAGAGTTTATAACATTTGCGATAAGTATATAAAGTCCACTTTTTCACATGCAATAAATCAGAATCCTTCCACTGGTTGCTCTACTACCATTGTTAATTCAATTCAAATCAAATGTATTTATATAGCCCTTCTTACATCAGCTGATATCTCAAAGTGCTGTACAAAAACCCAGCCTAAAAACCCCAAACAGCAAGCAATGCAGGTGTAGAAGCACGGTGGCTAGGAAAGAATTCCACACTTATCTCTCCTTCAACTCTTCTCATCACCTTTGGATAGGAGACAGGGTGAAGGAGACAGAATTAGCAATAAGGGCTGTAGAGCCTAAGGGCACTCCAGGAATTTGGGCCAGTGTGCGAATGAGACATTTTTCCATTTCTTTCTAGAATCATTATACAGCACATGACTATATTCTTCTTTTAGCAGTAAGCTACTGTTTGTAGCTCATGACCAGTTCTTTATGCACATTTTTGTACAGTATTTTCAAATAGTCAGTTCCACACATAAATGCAGTTATTTAGGCTACCTGTTTCCTGCCTACAACAGTGAAATGTTGTTTTGGTGCACAGAATCATTGTAAACACTCAAGTTAGAGAATATGTTTGTTTAATTCTGTTAATACTTTCCTTTGTTCATACTTCCCACGTTGTGTCAAAGTTCCGTTTGTCATGTCTTGTCTGTGTCATTTGAGTTATTATGGAGGTAATTATGTGGTTATTATGAGGAAGCCAGTTACATTGGCTATTAGTTATGTGGTTACTTGTCATTTCTACAGACCTATTTCTATTCTACCCTGCCTTTCTAAGGTCTTCGAAAGCCAAGTTAACAAACAGATTACCGACTATTTCGAATCCCACTGTACCTTCTCCGCTATGCAATCTGGTGTCAGAGCTGGTCATGTGTGCACCTCAGGCACACTCAAGGTCCTAAACGATATCATAACCTCCATCGATAAGAGACATTACTGTGCAGCTCTATTCATCGACTTGGCCAAGGATTTCGACTCTGTCAATAACATTCTTATCGACAGACTCAACAGCCTTGGTTTCTCAAATGATTTCCTCGCCTGGTTCACCAACTACTTCTCTGATAGAGTTCAGTGTGTCAAATCAGAGGGCCTGGGGGTTAAATGCTCGGGCCGACTCTCTTCTCTGTATACATCAATGATGTCGCTCTTGCTGCTGGTGATTCTTTGATCCACCTCTATGCAGAGGACACCATTCTGTATACTTCTGGCCCTTCTTTGGACACTGCGTTAACTAACCTCCAGACAAGCTTCAATGCCATACAATTCTCCTTCCGTGGCCTCCAACTGCTCTTAAATGCAAGTAAAACTAAATGCATGCTCTTCAACCGATCGCTGCCCACACCTGCCTGCCCGTCCAGCATACCTACTCTGGACGGGTCTGACTACGAATATGTGGACAACTACAAATACCTAGGTGTCTGGTTAGACTGTAAACTCTCCATCCAGTCTCACATTAAACATCTCCAATCTAAAAATAAATCTAGAATCGGCTTCCTATTTCGCAAACAAAGCATCCTTCACTCATGCTGCCAAACATACCCTCGTAAAACTTACCATCCTACCGATCCTCGACTTCGGCGATGTCATTTAAAATAGCGATGTCATTTAAAAATGTTAAAATAGCCTCCAACACTCTACTCAACTAATTGGATGCAGTCTATCACAGTGCCATCCGTTTTGCCACCAAAGCCTCATATACTACCCACCACTGCAACCTGCACGCTCTCGTTGACTGGCCCTCGCTTCATACTCATCACCAAACCCACTGGCTCCAGGTCATCTACAAGTGTCTGCTACGTAAAGCCCCGCCTTATCTCAGCTCACTGGTCACCATAGCAGCACCCACCCGTAGCACTCGCTCAAGCAGGTATATCTCACTGGTCACCCCCAAAGCCAATTCTTCCTTTGGCCGCCTCTCCTTCCAGTTCTCTGCTGCCAATGACTGGAACAAACTACAAAAATCACTAAAGCTGGAGACTCTTACCTCCCTCACTAGCTTTAAACACCAGCTGTCAGAGCAGCTCACAGATCACTGCACATAGCCCATATGTAAATAGCCCATCCAATCTACCTCATCCCCATACTGTATTTATATATTTATCTTGCTCCTTTGCACCCAGTATCTCTTCTTGCACATTCATCTTCTGCACATTCTACCATTCCAGTGTTTTATTGCTATATTGTAATAATACCATGGTCTATTTATTACCTTACCTCTCTTATCCTACCTCATTTGCACATGCTGTATATAGACTTTTCTACTGTATTATTGATTGTCTGTTTGTTTATTCCATGTGTAACTCTGTGTTGTTGTATGTGTCAAACTGCTTTGCTTTATCTTGGCCAGGTCGCAGTTGCAAATGAGAACGTTGTCACGTAGAGTAGGCCAGAAGGCTAAACTGGAAAACCTAACCTCTATCGAAATAAAAAGATGGCGGAGCCACAAAAGTTCTGTGCATGGGTGTTTATTTACATAGTGATTCCAGAACAAAAACAACACTACTGCCATCAATCATTTACCTTTATGGGACAGCTAAAAACAATGCTGCCCCATCCACAGCTCAATCCAAAATGTCTCTCCATGAACTGAGAGAGGCTCCTTTTATAGGACTAGCCCCTCAGAATAATTAACACTAATTAATTAAGCAATTACCTATTCAATCCTACATTTTCCATTCACTAAACATACTAAAGTATATACATTGCAACATGTTTTTTATGAAACAATATCCCAATATAACATTTACAAAATTACATCACTACTGACATAGTGTCTTTCAATATGGCCATTTACATTAATGAGCCATTCGGGACAGGCACTACAAAGTCAGCCCATTCCCTTAGCTCGGGTCCCTATCCAGCATACCCGGAAGCTACAGAGATGGAGAGAGAGAGGAACAGAACAAACAAACAAACAAACAAATTGTCTGTTTATTTCTTCATCCCATAACTGGTTACTGAAGTAAGTGTGAAATGTATGTACTAAGATAGAGAAGTTAACCTGTGTGTCGACCCACATTGTTATCTGATAATGGAGCAGGGAGGAGTGAAGAACATGTGCGTGCGTTAAAGTACCAAATGCTGCCCGCGGCCATTGGCGGACATCTACGTCACACTTATTCTCAACTTGTCTACCTGGTTAAATAAAGCTTAAATTAAAAAAATTGGACATGTGTCTGTTCAAGGGAGGGGTTTAGACAGTGGCGTGCCGTGGGCCTGGGGGCTGGGCCTTCAGTGAGGTCCTACACAGACCCACCCAAATTAATCCACCTCTTATTACCATCATTATGATGCCATGGCTAGACACTATACATTTAGACAGAAACGCAGTATAAAACCAGGCGTTGCGTCACCTTGAAATTTACATTTTTATTCATAGAATTGCAGGGGAAGAGTACAATACCTTTTCATTGTGCAGCTCCCGTTGCCCTGCGCGCTTGTTCGTTGAGCTGTAGGTCCACTCGGGTGTCCCCAAAATTTTTCAAAAGCACCATTGCTTGTAAGTGCCCAGCCGTCTCATTGCTGCCTTGGTTAGACAACTCAAGTTTGCAAAGCCAGTGTGGCTCCAAACACCAAATCTATCACTTGCAAATAATAGGCATTCCCAGCAGTACAGTTTGCAGTGCTTCTCGGAGCCTGTGAGCCATTGATAGCGCTCGTAGTTGGAACTTTGAAAGTGGCGAACGAACCCCTTTCCCGCCTGTGACAGGCTTTGTAGCGTCGGGCGACCTCTCCTGACAATGTCTAGCTTTTCTTGAAAAGTTTGTCTTGAGAATGGCGTTATAATTGTATCCTCGACCAAATCGATATCTTCTCCTCCTTCCGCCATTGTGGGTTAAAAAAACAGCTTAGTAGTATGCAAATTAATTAGTTTATCAAATTCAGTTTCCTAGTTCTGAGGTTTGCATATACCTGCCTCTCAATATTGGTAATCCAATCAAAAGACGTGCACGCACTACGCCTGCTAGCTGGCTCCTGTGTAACACTGGAGCCATCCAGCAGGCGTACAATAGCCAACTCTAAAGCTGATTGGTTGACACTAAATTTTCATTTCCATTCACTTTAAGCTACAAGCGCCCGCACTGTTGATTCTGAAGGCCTGAGGGCAGATTTTAGACCCCTGGCAACACATGATGGCTGAATATGATTGGATAAAAGATCTAACATAAAGACCAGCCCTCCAAATCTCAACCTGGGGCTGGAAGCAGTGCAACCAAGAGGAAAGCTATGAAATGAAGAGTATAACTCTTACTCTGGGGAATAATTTAATACATCATTTGTGGGAAAATATATATTTTTTAAATGTATATTCTGATGATGTTTAGGCCAGCAGAGAAGGCCTTGCTGGCCCTGACGGCCCACCACTGGGTTTAGAGGATATAAACGCCTGTTTTGGGTTTCTGCGTAGATTAAGTTTGACGATAGAGTAGGTTGCTGGAGCCAGATACACCCCTAACTTCTAAAAATGTTGTAATTAGCAAAGTCAATGCCCTTATCCATGATCGAATCATTTAACACGGTCTCTGATAAAAAACACCTAGAATCCTATCTCAATGTATAGCCCTTCTCTTGCAAATCGAAGATGGGGAAAAACATAAGAAAATGTTTCTATTTTGTATTTACCTTTTACCAGATCTAATGTGTTATATTCTACATTACTTTCACATTTCAACAAACTTCAAAGTGTTTCCTTTCAAATGGTATCAAGCATATGTATATCCTTGCTTCAGGCCCTGAGCTACAGGCAGTTAGATTTGGGTATGTCATTTTAGGAGGAAATTGAAAACAAGGGCCCGATCCTAATCATGTAGCTAATGTAGATTTCCTTGACTGGAGTAGAGTATTTAACATCAGAAACAGTTTGATGTGTGATGATGGTTGGGATAACCTGGGTAAAATGTGGGTTATATTGCAGTCAGTCTCTCAGAGCAGCCTTAAAATGGCCGTGCAATGTATAATCCCGAGACAGTGACAGTTTGGGTGAATTCCATCTTCTTTGTAGAATCTTTTCTCTTTCCAAAAAGTGTAAAAGTTATCAATAAAGACAACATTGGCAGCGTTACAAGAACTTTTTAGCCAGACCTGAAGTGATAGCAACCTACTGAATCTACTCTATCCATGCCTTATCGTGGGTATGAGACCGTTTATAATGGGACGCTGGTTTGGTATCTACAGTTTTGCATTTAGTTCCATGGAGTCACTTTTGAGCAGTTCAGAGCTGGCCAACTTAGTGTCATTAAATCCTACATGTACTATAACAGTATCCGTCTGCGTATTTTGGCTTATGGCTTCAGGAAGTAGCGTAGTGAAATACTTAACTTTTGCACCCGGATAGCATAGGGTTCGAATCCCTGGCAAGGAGATGTTCCTTACCATTGAGCTTCCAATGATGAGCGCCGGTCAGAACCCCCTGCTACCGTATCTACCGATCAGCGACAGGAGCCGCAGAAATTGGCTGGGGAGAAGGCCTCGTAGATCCCAATTGCCGGGTGGAGACGCTAGCCGCCCTACACCCTGAACACGACAGCGCATAGTGCAGCGGTGGTCGTCAGTGTAGAAGCTACAGCGTCTGCGTACCCGGTGTCCGTACACCCTGAGGAACACAGCGGGGACAGTAGCTCCAAACGAGTTGAGCATTTAATATCATGATGCTGCGAGAGAAAAAACTGAACGCTGGGGTGCAGGTCTCTTATTTGACACAGGTGAAGTTTCCAGAAAGGTCCTTCACTGGGATGACTGTGAACGTGTCACATTAAATACATTTAATGGCCTTATGCTTACTTGCAGGATCCTTTTCGTCAATACAACAACTATAAGAAATGATCAAATATAAGAATATGAACATAAAGTAAATGGCTCAGTAGAATAGAATCACATTTTAGCATAAGTACAGTATATTACAGGAGGGCACAATTTATTTACACGTGTTTTGGGGAAGGGGATTCAGGGACAAGCGCTTAAATTGTGCAGTATTTAGCAATCATAAATAGAGTCTGGTAGCAGCAGTTGTGGTGTGTGCGTGTGCATGCGTGTGTGTGTGTGTGTGTGTGTGTGAGAGAGAGAGTGCATGTGTTCTAAGATACGGAGAGTCAGTGCAGGTGGTCAGTCCAGTTCAAGTGTTCAGTAGTCTGTTTAGCTTGAAGATAGAAACTGTCTCTGAGACCTCATGCCCTGATACTGTCTGCCTGATGGTAAAAGAGTGAACAGCTCGTGTGTGGGGTCTTTGATGATGCTGCGGTCCTTCCTCAGGCACCGTTTTGAGTAGATGTCCTGGATGGATGGATGGATGGGAGCACGGTCCCAGTGATGTACTGGGTCATTTTCACTACTTGTTGGAGAGCCTTGCGGTCGTGGACGGAGTAATACCGGTACCAGGCTGTGATGCAAACAGTCAGGACGCTCTCAATGGTGCAGCGGTAGTATTTGGAGAGGACCCGGGTGGCATGCCAAATTTCTTCAGCTGCCTTAGGAAGTAGAGACACTGTTGCGCCCTCTTTACAAGAGTGATGGCGTTGTTAGACCATGTCAATCCCTCTGTGATGTGGATGCTGATGAACTTAAAACTGCTGACTATCTCTACTGTAGTTCCATTGATCAAATCCAATTTTATTTGTCACATGCGCCGAATACAACAGGTGTAGACCTTACAGTGAAATGCTTATTTACAAGCCCTTAACCAACAGTGCAGTTTCAAGAAAATACCTAAAAAAAGTAAGAGATAAGAATAACAAATAATTAAAGAGCGGCAGTAAATAACAGTAGCGGGACTATATACAGGGGTACAGAGTCAATGTGCAGGGACACTGATGTTGAGGTAAAATTGTACATGTAGGTAGAGTTATTAAAGTGACTATGCATAGATAATAACAGAGATTAGCAGCAGTGTAGAGGGGGGGGCAATGCAAATAGTCTGGGTAGCCATTTGATTAGATGTTCAGGAGTCTGATGACTTGGGGGTAGAACCTGTTTAGAAGCCTCTTGGACCTAGACTTGGCGCTCCGGGTACCACTGGGCGTGCGGTAGCAGAGAGAACAGTCTATGACTAGGGTGGCTGGAGTCTTTGACAATTTCTAGGACCTTCCTCTGACACTGCCTGGTATAGAGGTCTTAGATGAAAGGAAGTTTGGCCCCGGTGATGTACTGGGCCGTATGCATTACCCTCTGTAGTGCCTTACGGTTGAAGACTGAAAAGTTGCCATACCAGGCAGTGATGCAACCGGTCAGGATGCTCTCGATGGTGCAGCTGTAAAACCTTTTAAGGATCTGAGGACCCATGCCAAATCTTTTCAGTCTCCTGAGGGGGAATAGGTTATGTCGGGCCCTCTTCACAACTGTCTTGGTGTGCTTGGACCATGATAGTATGTTGGTGATGTGGATTCCAAGGAACTTGAAGCTCTCAACCTGCTCCACTACAGCCTTGTCGATTAGAATGGGGGCGTGCTCGGTCATCCTATTCCTGTAGTCCACAATCATCTCCTTTGTCTTCATCACGTTGAGGGAGAGGTTGTTGTCCTTGCACCACACGATCAGGTCTCTGACCTCCTCCTCTGATGGTGTTGGAGTCGTGCCTGGCCGTGCAGTCATGAATGAACAGGGAGTACAGGAGGGGACTGAGCACGCACCCCTGAGGGGCCCCCCTGTTGAGGATCAGCATCGCGGATGTGTGGTTACCTACCCTTACCACCTGGGGGCGGCCTGTTAGGAAGTCCAGGATCCATTTGCAGAGGGAGGTGCTTAGTCCCAGAGTCCTTAGCTTAGTGATGAGCTTTGAGGGCACTATGGTGTTGAACACTGAGCTGTATTCAATGAATAGCATTCTCACATAAGTGTTCTTTTTGTCCAGGTATGAAAAGGCAGTGTGGAGTACAATACAGATTGCATCATCTGTGGATCTGTTTGGGGCGGTATGCAAATTGAGTGGGTCTAGGGTTTCTGGGATAATGGTGTTGATGTGAGCCATGGCCAGCCTTTCAAGGCATTTCATGGCTACAGACGTGAGTGCCACAGGTCGGTAGTCATTTAGGCAGGTTACTTTAGTGTTCTTGGGCACAGGGACTATGGTGGTCTGATTGAAACATGTTGGTATTACAGACTCAGACAGGGAGAGGATGAAAATGTCAGTGAAGACACTTGACAGTTGGTCAGCGCATGCTTGGAGTACACGTCCTGAGAATCTATCTGGCCGTGCGGCCTTGTGAATGTTGACCTGTTTAAATGTCTTACTCACATTGGCTACGGAGAGCATGATCATACAGTCATCTTGAACAGCTGATGCTGTTTCAGTGTTACTTGCTTCGAAGCAAGCATAGAAGTTATTTAGCTTGTCTGGTAGTTTCGTGTCACTTGGCAGCTCACAGTTGTGCTTCCCTTTCTACACTGTAATCGTTTTCAAGCCCTGCCACATCCGACGAGCATCGGAGCCGGTGTGGTACGATTAGATCTTAGTCCTGTACTGACGCTTTGCCTGTTTGATGGTTCATCGGAGGGAATAGCAGGACTTCTTATAAGCTTCCGGGTTAGAGTCTCGCTCCTTGAAAGAGGCAGCTCTACCTTTTAGCTCAGTGCCATAATCCATGGCTGCTGGTTGTGGCATGTACATACAGTCACTGTGGGGACGACCTCATCGATGCACTTACTGATAAAGCTGGTGACTGATGTGGTGTACTCCTCAATGCCATCGGAAGTATCCCGGAACATATTCCAGTCTGTTCTTGAAAAACAGTCCTGCAGTTTAGCACCTGCTTCATCTGACCACTTTTTTGTCACTTAAGTCACTGGTGCTTCCTGCTTTAATTTTTGCTTGTAAGCAGGAATCATGAGGATAGAATTATGGTCAGATTTGCCAAATGGAGGGCAAGGGAGAGCTTTGGGTTTCAGGTTATGTTCCCTCCTCTGCTGAAGTCAATAATCGACTCCTTTGTTGACATTACCAAGGGAAATCGATCTCTCTGAAGAAATTCAGATTTTCACTTTGAATATGCTGTAGACATAATCAATAATGGTTAGTGTACACATTTAACATTCTGTTTTCCACAGAAATATTACGTTAAAACTTAAATACATTGACAGGTTGTTAAATCAAATTAATTTCAACATAATAATCAGAACCATGAAAATGTGACAGAAATAGAAATTGAATAGAAATTATGTAACATTTTAAATTTGATTCGACATACTGTATGTTATTTGACATTGTTTCAATGTAGATATAATAAAATGGTATGTTTGAACCAACGTCATTGTTTCAACGTCATGCCATCAACCTAAATAAAGAGATTGAAGTCAAATGTGGAGCCACAGTCCAATGATTTCTGCTCTAACAGTGACTCCTACTGGTATATGAGGGGTAATGCACTTCATTGAGAATAAGTCTACCATCCAGAGTCGTATCGCTACAGTATGTACTCTGTTCAGTTCAGCTGAGCTATTATGTCAACCCACTTAAACATTGATCAGCTTCCATACCTATTTGAGTAGACTACCTAAATAACATTGAATAGTAGAAAGTCACTCCTCTAACTTTTCTTAAATCAAATAACATTTTATTGAATGCAACGGGTGTAGACTTTACAGTGAAATGCTTACTTACAAGCCCATTCCCCATTCCAAGAGTAAGAACATGTGACAAACATTTACTAAATAAAAAAGGAAATAGTAACACAATAAAAACAATAAAGTGGCTTTATACAAGGAGTACCTGTACCAAGTCAATGTGCAGGGGGATGAGGTTGTTGGGGTAATTGAGGTCATGCAGTATGTACATGTGAGTAGGGTTAAAAGGGACTAGGCGATCAGGAAATACAGTATAATAAACAGAGTAGCAGCAGTGCATGTGAAGTGTGAAAGTGTGTGTTGGAGTGTCAGTGTAGTATATGTGAGTAGAGTCTAGATAACAATTATGTCATTTGATCTTTATTTAACTAGGCAAACCAGATAAGAACAAATTCTTATTTACAATGACGGCCTAGGAAGAGTGGGTTAACTGGCTTGTTCATGGGCAGAACAACATATTTTTACCTTGTCAGTTCAGTGATTCAATCTAGCAACCTTTCGGTTACTGGCACAAAGCTCTTGTAAAGCGGTGCGTAACTGGTGGCAGGGAAGCCAGACGTAGGAGAGCAGAACTAGGTAGTAGCCGGAGCAGTTTAATCCAAAACCCAACAGCATAAAAATACAACAGAATATGTGTACAAAGAACCGACGCGCATCAATAAACATGTGCATGCACTTACAACAAACAATTCCACAGAAAGACATCGGGGGAACAGATGGTTATATACACAACAAATAATGAGGGAAATGGAAACCAGGTGTGTAGGAAAACAAGACAAAACAAATGGAAAATGAAAAGTGGATCGACGATTGCTAGAAGACCGGCGACGCCGACCGCCGAACGCCGCCCGAACAAGGAGAGGAAACGACTTTGGTGGAAGTCGTGACAGCTCTAACCACTAGGCTACCTGCCACTCCAATTAAGGTCAATAAATAAATAATAAACGTGGTCAATGTAAATTGTCAGGGTAGCCATTTGATGAAATTTTCATCAATCTTTAGGCTTGGGGAGCTGTTCAGGTGCTTTTTGGTTCCAGACTTGGTGCTCCGGTACCACGTGCCGTGCCGTAGCAGAGAGAACAGTCTATGGCTTGGGTGGCTGGAGTCTTTGACAATTGTTTGGGCCTTCCTCTGACACCTCCTGGTATAGAGGTCATGGATGGCAGGTGGCTCGGCCCCACTGATGTACTGGGCCATACGCACTACTCTCTGTAGTGCATTGGGGTCAGGATGCCGAGCATATGGCATACTCAAATCAAATCAAATCAAAATTTATTTGTCACATACACATGGTTAGCAGATGTTAATGCGAGTGTAGCGAAATGCTTGTGCTTCTAGTTCTGACAATGCAGTAATAACCAACAAGTAATCTAACTAACAATTCCAAAACTACTGTCTTATACACACAAGTGTAAGGGGATAAAGAATATGTACATAAAGATATATGAATGAGTGATGGTACAGAGCGGCATAGGCAAGATGCAGTAGATGGTATCGAGTACATACATATGAGATGAGTATGTAAACAAAGTGGCATAGTTAACGTGGCTAGTGATACATGTATTACATAAAGATGCAGTAGATGATATAGAGTACAGTATATATACATATGAGATGAATAATGTAGGGTATGTAAACATTATATTAGGTAGCATTGTTTAAAGTGGCTAGTGTTATATTTTACATCATTTCCCATCAATTCCCATTATTAAAGTGGCTGGAGTTGAGTCAGTGTGTTGGCAGCAGCCACTCAATGTTAGTGGTGGCTGTTTAACAGTCTGATGGCCTTGAGATAGAAGCTGTTTTTCAGTCTCTCGGTCCCAGCTTTGATGCACCTGTACTGACCTCGCCTTCTGGATGATAGCGGGGTGAACAGGCAGTGGCTCGGGTGGTTGTTGTCCTTGATGATCTTTATGGCCTTCCTGTAACATCGGATGGTGTTAGGTCTCCTGCATACCAAGCAGTGATGCAGCCAGTCAAGATGCTCTCAATGGTGCAGCAGTAGGAGCTGAGAATCTGAGGGCCCAACGCTGAGGGCCCTACGCTGGTTGAAATGAAATGAAAACAGTACTTGTTGATTACTTTTTTCAAATCCAATGTATTTTTCACATGGATTCCATGTCACAATATGTAGAAAAATTACATTGAAACAACGTTGATTCAACCAGTGGGTTGTACATCTTCTGACATAGTTATGGTGTTTGGATTCTTTGCTGCATCAACAGGGCAATTCAGGAAAAGCAGTGGGCGTCCACTAATGACGAACGTTTGGTCAGCGTGTTCAGATGCAAAAGTCTTCTCAATTACCTGACCACATATTTTTGAATCCATGGAAATGTGTCTTTGTTATGGTGGGTACACCGTGCAACAACACACTTTACTGTTGAACAGAAGTCCCAATATAACAGGCTTACTGCTATCCAATCAATGTGTTCAGCTACAAACAAGCTCTGTTCACAGTCCCTTTGTCAAAACGCTTGATGACAACATGGAAAGGACATGAGAAGGACATTATGACCGTATGTTACTAGTTAAATGAGGATGATTTGGCCCACAAAGGGGGCACATTATGTAACTAGAGATGGGGTTAAACTTGCTTCCCTTTAGCTGTCAAAAGAGGACATAGACTCCTATCTGTCCTATCATGCTCCCATTGATTGCATTTCACAGATAAAGTAGCAAACCATTACACCAAAGACAGTACAGTCTGAAGATACGCTAAAACTGCTTCTCCAATAGAAATCCCCGATCACACTTGTATGGGATGTCATGGCGATGTTGGCTAGCTAAGCTCATGCATAGAAAGACATCATCGGGTCTAACGGTTTTCTCGCGCCGAACTGCACATGTGCAGGCCATCAAATCAAAGTCACTCCTTCCATATAAAGTTGTTTTGATTCAAAAGATTAAAACAGGTCAGTTTGTCACTTTCATAAGGTTAGAGTAATACAATGTTCAACTACTTAAGACATTGGCACAAATCTAGGTTGTGCCTTTAGACATTGAGAAAATGAACAACAAGAGGAAGAACTCTTGACTTCTTTCATTGACATCTCAAACCTCAAACCCTGGCCTGGTCTGTTTGGTCTGTTTCGGAAAGCGTTCCCGGAAGTCTCGCAATGTTGCGCCTCTGAGTTTAAAAACTCTGTGATTACAGTGTTATCATCATAGAATTAGGAATTAAATCATATTCTTAGCCTATATACAATGTTGCTTTCAGTCCTGTAAATAACTGACAATAAATTGATATTGTAAAACAGATACATTAAATCCTTCCTGAACGATCTTAGACAGATATGTCCATGAGGCAATGTCACTGTTTGTGTTTGGTTAATATACTGTATCTGACTTCTTGCAATGCAGTTGTGAAGCTTTTTTCTGCATATGTTAGATAAAGTAGGGGAGTAATCTGCCCTCTCCAACTCTGCAGGATGAGAGTGAATTAATTAGATATAGAGCAGGAGATGTGAGGGCCTATTTTCGCCACCGGGGGACATTGAAACAGACAGCCAGCATCCTGGAGGGGCTGTTATTAAATCCTGGCTTCTTGTGTGAAAACAGCAGATTTATATGCACTGTCTGTGACACAGGTGTTTTTTGCTGCTGTGTGGCAGTGTGGAGCTTGTTTTGTACAACCAAACATAAGATCAAGACCAACGATGGAAAAGGCAACAAAAAGATAAGAAACTCTGGGCCTAGTCTACACGGTCAGGGTTAATACACACAAAGTATTGGTTCACAGAATCACTACATAATTCAAACGCTTTGCTTTGCCCACCGTCATTCACAGGGGAAATGAGAGCAAAGCTAACAACACTCACTGACATCTCTGGCCATTTGGGTAGTAGTCTGACACAGAGTGTAGTCTGACTAGACCCTGTGGCTTCCCCAACTAGGCTACTTACTTCTCTTCTTCCTTTACATCCTCCCTTGCTTTATGTAATGGATAGAATCTCTATTCAACTGGATGGATTTACTGATTTTTTTTTAGCCCTTTTGTTTCTCTAGTCCTCAAAATAATGTCATGGCTATTCACAGGCAACTATTATTTATTCTCTTAATGTTTAAAAAAGCAGAAAACTCTCAGAGTGTAACAGAGGCCCAGTCACATCAAATGCCATCTGAGTGGACATCACATTATCCACACTCATTCAGCCATTCATCATCAAACAGGAAGTGATTCACTGAAAGGAAACAATGGATGTGAGCCCTCAGCTCCTGTAGCCAGGGTCCTGGGACACGCTACTCACACAGCTGAATAGGTGCTTCCCATAATGTCCTTGGATATGACTATGCAATAAGAAGAATGACTGGCAGTGAGGATATGATAAGGATAAGCTGCTTACTGAATCAAAAACTGATTTTAAAGTACCAAGCATAAAGATTCAATCAAAGATCAAGCATGAGGCTTAGAAGATTGATTGTGTTATCTGGTTCTGAGTGTCACAATAATGAGTGTCGTAATGATAACTGCCTCCTTTTCTCTGATTGTCATGTGCGTCTTCTTTTCAGCTTGATACAAGTGTCTCTTGCAATGCAGCCACGACAGATCATTCTACTCTCTGCACGCTCGCTGGTTTGGGGCTTGTTGACTGGGGTAACTGTAGTTAAAACATAATAAAAAATGTACCACAACAGAAGTACATGAAAATTACAACACACAATATACTAATAATATTACAGATGTACCTGATATTAAAAAAACACATGTTTCCCTTTGTTCATTTCAGAGACAAATAATCCTGTTAAAAAAAAAAATGCTATACAGTATCCGCCTCACTCTCAAAGAAATAAGTAGTACTACTAGGTTTTACAAATTTTTAATATTGAAATGTACAAATGATCCATTTTGTGATATTAATATAATTATTTTGTATTTGTATTGTAATATGAGATCTGTATGTAAAACATGTACATTTGACATTTCAGTCATTTAGAAGATGATCTTATCCATTGCAATTTACAGTGAGTGCATTCATCTTAAGATACACTACATGACCATAAGTATGTGGACATCTCCCTTTTGACCGTCTCATTCCAAAATCGTGGGCATTAATATGATGTTGATCCCCCCTTTGCTGCAATAACAGCCTCCACTCTAGTAGAAGGCTTTCCACTAGATGTTGGAACATTGCTGCGGGGTCTTGCTTCCATTCAGCCACAAGAGCATTATCAATCAATCAATCAAATGTATTTATATAGCCATTTTTACATCAGCCGATGTCACAAAGTGCTGTACAGAAACCCAGCCTAAAACCAATAACAGCAAGCAATCAAGATGTAGAAGCACAGTGGCTAGGAAAAACTTCCTAGGTCGGGCATTGATGTTGGGCGATTAGGCCTGGTTCGAAGTCGGCGTTCCAATTCATCCCAAAGGGGTTGAGGTCAGGGCTCTGTGCAGAACAGTCAAGTTCTTCCACACTCACCATGCTGTGTTTTAATGTGTTGCTGCCATGCTATGTTGCAGTCTTAGGTCTCTCTTTATGTAGTGTTGTGGTGTCTCTCTTGACGTGATATGTGTTTTGTCCTATATTTTTATTTTGTTTTTTTTTATATTGAATCTCAGGCCCCCGTCCCCGCATGAGGCCTTTTGCCTTTTGGTAGGCTGTCATTGTAAATAAGAATTTGTTCTTAACTGACTTTCCTAATTAAATAAAGGTTAAATAAAAAAATACAAAATGACGGTGCCACGTTGAAAGTCATTGTGCTCTTCAGTAAAGCCATTCTACTGCCAATGTTTACATGGAGATTGCATGGCTGTGTGCTCGGTTTTATACATCTGTCAGCAACGGGTGTGGCTAAAATAGACGAATCCTCTAATTTGAAGGGGTGTCCAAATACTTTTGTATACAGTGCACTCGGAAAGAATTCAGACCCCTTGACTTTTTCCACATTTTATCACATTACAGACTTCTTCTAAAATTTATTAATAAAAAATAAAAAATTTACACTCAATACCCCATCCTTTTTGCTAATTTATCAAATAAAAAAAACCTGAAATATTACATTTACATAAGTATTCAGTCCCTTTACTCAGTACTTTGTTGAAGCAGCTTTGGCAGCGATTACATCCTTGAGTCTCTGGGTATGACGCTATAGGCTTGGCACACCTGTATAAGGGGAGTTTCTTCCATTCTTCTCTGCAGATCCTCTCAAGATCTGTCAGGTTGGATGGGGAGCGTTGCTGCACAGCTATTTTCAGGTCTCTCCAGAGATATTTGATCGGGATCAAGTCCAGGCTCTGGCTGGGCCACTCAATGACATTCAGAGACTTGTCCCGAAGCCACTCCTGCGTTGTCTTGGCTGTGTGCTTAGGGTCGTTGTCCTGTTGGATGGTGAACCTGCGCCCCAGTCTAAGGTCCTGAGCACTCTGAAGCAGGTTGTTATCAAGGATCTCTCTGTATTTAGCTCCGTTCATCTTTCCCTCGATCCTGACTAGTTTCCCTGTCCCTGCCGCTGAAAAACATCCCCACAGCATGATCCTGTCACCACCGCGCTTAACTGTAGGGATGGTGCCAGGTTTCTTCCAGAAGTGACGCTTGGCATTCAGGCCAAAGAGTTTAATCTTGGCATCATCAGACCAAAGAATCTTGTTCCTCATGGTCTGAGAGTCCTTTGGGTGCCTTTTGGCAAACTCCACGCGGGCTGTTATGTGCCTTTTGCTGTCTGGCCACTCTACCATAAAGGCCTGATTGGTTGTCCTTCTGGAAGGTTCTCCCATCTCCGCAGAGGAACTCAAGCACTATGTCAGAGTGATCATCGGGTTCTTGGTCACCTCCCTGAGCAAGGCCCTTCTCCCCCAATTGCTCAGTTTGGCCGGGTGACCAACTCTAGGAAGAGCCTTGCTGATTACAAACGTGGTCTATTTAGGAAGGATGGAGGCCACTGTGTTCTTGGGGACCTTCAATGCTGCAGAATTCTTTTGGTACCCTTCCCCAGATCTGTGCCTAGACACAATCCTGTCTCGGAGCTCTACGGACATTTCCTTTTACCTCGTGGCTTTGTTTTTGCTCTGAGATGCACTGTCTACTGTGGGACCTTATATAGACAGGTGTGTGCCTTTCCAAATCATGCCCAATCAATTGAATTTACCACAGGTCGACTCCAATCAAGTTGTAGAAACATCTCAAGGATGATCAATGGAAACAGGATGCACCTGAGCTCAATTTGGAGTCTCATAGCAAAGGGTCTGAATATATTTAATAAATGTGCAAACATTTTTTTTTAAACTGTGTTTTCATTTTGTCATTTTGGTATTGTGTGTAGATTGCTGAGAGAAAAATATGTATTTCATCCAATTTAGAATAAGGCTGTAACATAACAAAATGTGGAAAATGCCAAGGGGTCTGAATACTTTCCGAAGGCACTGTATATAGTGTTCCTAGGTTACAAAACCACATATCACAGTCAAATATACAGGATACGAACCTTCCATTCCAGCTAAACAGTGGATATATAGCTTTTGCCAGAAAATAACACATTTTCATACACATCATAAATCTATTATTAAAAAAATCTGAGAACAGTAATATTTTACACACACATGAAGGTACTCATAAGCAATCAGTTCTGATGAAATAACAAATGTGAAAGTGTTTTAGAAAGCGTTTTAATCTAGTCAAGTATCGACCAACTGATCAACAGTGGCAAAGATCCTCACGCCTCTCCTTAAACGCTAAGAGACCTCAAATAAATCAACACTTCTATTGATTGTGTTGATCATCAACCCTGTTCAAGCTGGAATGGGAGGATGAAGCCTGAGGGGTCTGTAGTTAATGTTTATCTTGAGATGTTGGTTAAAGGTGGAACAGATCAATTGAGTGACAGACTATTTTTAATCTTCATCTCTCTGCCCCCCCCCCCCACCCCCCACCACCCCACCCCCACCCGGGATTGAACCACTGTTCATGAGCCCACAGCTTGTCAATGGTTTATGTATAGTTTCACTGGTACAGATAGCCTAGCGGTTAACAGTGCTGGACCAGTAACTGAATGGTCACTGGTTTGAATCTCCAAGTCGACAAGGTGAAAGCTCTGTTGACGTGACCTTGAGCAAGACACTTAACCACAATTGCTCCTGTAAGTCGCTCTGGATAAGCATATCACTCTTAATGGAAATGAAATACAGAGATATGTAATCGACGTAAGTACCTGTGTTTATGAAGCATGTGAAACATTTTATTGTATTTTATTTGTCTGCTAAATTACTAAAATGTAGACCACCTTCAGAAATGATTCAGACCCATTGATCTATTCCGCATTTTGTTGTGCTACAGCCTCAATTCAAAAGGGACTACATTTGTTTTTTTTTCTTTCTCACCCATCAGCAGATAATACCCCATAATGACAAAGTGAAGACGTGATTTTAGAAATGTAGCAAATTTGATTATGATAATACACAGAATATCTCACTGACATACTGTAAATACGTGATCTGTGAGTCTTTCTCGAGTAAGTCTGTAAGAACTCTGCACACCTGGATTGTACAATATTTGCACATTATTCTTTTAAAAATTCTCAGAGCTCAGACTAGTTGGTTGTTGATTATTGCTATTTCAAGTCTTGCATTAGATTTTAGGTCAAAACTGTAACTAGGCCACTCAGGAACATTCAATGTCATCTAAGGTAAGCAACCAGTGTATATTTGGCCTTGTGTTTTAGGTTATTGTCCTGCTGATAGGTGAATTTGTCTCCCAGTGTCTCCAGGAAAGCAGTGAACCAGGTTTTCCTCTAGGATTTTGCCTGTGCTTACCTCTGTTCCTTTTACTTTTTATCCTAAATAACTCCCTAGTCCTTGCTGATCACAAGCATACCCCTAACATGATGCAGCCACAACCATGCTTGAGAATATGAAGAGTGGGGTGTGAATACTTTCTGAAGGCACTGTATATCGTCTGTAAATATCAGTGTCTAATCATGTAAACCATTAACTGATTGGGCTTTCTGGACTTGTCTGTGAAGTATTGTGAGTTATCCTTTGAGGGCAGGGTGCCAGGCTGTGTAGTTTTTACAACTTTTGTCCGTTTTACATCAACTTCCACAATGATTACTTGGTATTCTTCAATGGGTTTCAGCTGACATACAAACATCTTGACAAATGTTTGTTTTAAGCCCAGTGTTTGACACATTTCTATGATGCAAAGTTCTGCAATCCAGGTTTTTCTTTCAATAAATGGCAGACATGCAGGAGACTTTCTCGATCACCAATGTTTGCCTCAGGACACCAACACAAGGGGGCGCCATATAACAAGTTCAGAATCCATTCCATGTTTTGGTCTACTTTCTGTGGTAATGGAGGGTTTTCCTCAGTCAGTAATGAGTTATTGTTTAAATTGGGTGGAGGCATTGTCTCTGCAGCTAAAGGAATGCCAACCGCACCCACAGCATGAGCAGACAACATTATGATTTATTATTTTCAAATTAATGTTTTCATGCCTGATGGATATGGCACTCAATTACAGTGCTCGTTCACTCTTTCATTGCTTAGACTGTAATAAGCAATGCAAGGGAAGACCTTGGGAACATATTTCTGATGTCCGCTGTTCATTCTGTATGTTGCACCTCTAAGGAGAGTAAATGTAGGTCACTTCAAGGAATTTGACATTATCCTGTCAGTTGTGTCAATTTTGGAGTGTTACCCACATTCCAACGTTTACACGGAATCTCCAAGTGAATTCAACAGTCTATTGTCTTTAGTTGCTATGGCAAATAATCAGGTGAACTTGGCTCAGAGAAGGTTGGAAAACTTTGAGCCAACATTCCAGGATTTTCCTGGAGTTGTTGTAGATTATTCTAAATATTCTGATTTTCCAGCCTCTGGCTGCTCTTTTGTAATTATGTTGCAATAACATCTGCCTCATCAGTATTTTCTCACATACATTATACTGCTCTTTGTAAGGGACATATCTACGTTTATGGGAAGGGGGTTGTGTGTGTTTTTTTATGGGGCACAAGGGAAGGTAGTACATTTTCCCCCTGGTTTACATTCACCATTTTGCAGGTTTTACTATGTAATGTCTTCCATCGTAGCCAAATATCCTCATCTGCTTGCATGCACCTCCCCTGTCAAGGTGTTTTGGTACTCCCCATATGCACTAAGCCTTTCCATATGTTTACTATACTGTCTATCCTACCCTCTATACACCAATCATAGTGACAATAGTGGTAGGTGAATAGTTTGTCCAGATCTGCAATAGGGTAATTAGCAATCAGACCAAAGGTAAAATCATTCAAAGCTGCACCAATTTTCAATATAAATCCACAAGAACACAGAGGAAATGCTGATAGGCGGCGGAGAGGCCATCTGCGTCGTTTGTGCATGAAAGAACAGTGAAGACATGAGACACGCAGATCATAAAGCTCCCCTATTGATCTTGTTCCGGGACAATACATAGATTAGCCTACAACACCACAATGTAATGAATAATTGTATTCAGGCCTATATTTGGCCCAAACATAGACATCTAAAGTTGGCAACGATTTGGTCCGTTCTGGACCAAATCTAAACCAATCATAGACAAGTTTGGACAGCACAGCACAGTACAGTACAGAAGAGCACAGAAAAGTTAAGTGTACCCTACTTTACTCTAATCTACTCTACTGAACTAACATGTACTGTACTTCTACTTTATGGAATTAAACTCTACAGCACTGTACTCAACTAAATTAAACTATATTGTACTGTACTTTACTGAATAAACTCTAATGTACTGTACTGTACCACACTATACTGAAAAAGCTGTACTCTACCGTACCATACCGTACTGTAGTCAGGAGTGGGTAGGTTACTTTCTAAATGTAATCCAATACAATTACTAGTTACTTGTCCAAAATTGTAATCAGTAATGTAACTCTCTGATTGCATTCAGTTACTTTTAGATTGCTTTCCCCTCAAGAGGAATTAGAAGAAGACAAAAATATATGTTTTCAACTGAACGACATCTATTGCAGGATAAATCAATGTTAAAGTTTACATAGCTGGCCATATATGGATGTTAAATTTTCCTTTATGGGTTAGTTATGTAGGCTTCTTCTAATGCATCGCTTTCTACTACATATAATAATACAATTAAATTATATTGTTACATTAAAAGCCCAAGTATATCAGAATTCCACTCATTCCAATAAATGTTATGCCCCTTGATCTTCAAGAATAGGACTTGGAAATATGGAAGTATAGATTATCCAAATTGTTTTACCTGAGCATGACCCCAAAACGAAATACTTATTAGCCAGCCCTACTCCGTTGTTTATGATTTTGTTGTCATGGAGAACTGATTGGGATCAATTGATTCAAGTTTTAAAATAAATGCTGTGCTCATGGAATGGCATGCTTTGAGCACTACTTGAAAATAGCTGTTTACATGTGACAAATGAATGCCATATGCTGCATTTGCTATTGGCCTATTGTTGAACTTTTTGTTGGTGACACTTTTATATCTTGACAATATGCAGCTGTTTAAAGGGCAAACCCACAGGTGCAACAATAACAAAATGGTCTCTGTTTTGGTAAAATGCTGAGGGATGGGCATGGAGAAATGTAACCACTCTCAGATTAATAGGCAGAGCTATGGATGCAATGACTGACCATCCAAGATATCAAAATTGTTGTTTTAACCATGTTATGAGTCTATACAGTGTTTGTTTACATTTACAATGTTTACAAACATTGGAGAAATACATGCTTATATTTTGGGTTCTCATGGAGAGTGACAGTTGAACTAAGCTCATGAGGCATTTAAAAGTTATATTCTTCAAGAATCAATGGATATATATATATTAATATATAGTATATTTAATTTATAAGTCCAAAAATGGGATGTAGCAACTACAGATTGTGTCTTTAAGTGTATCAAAAATGTGCGAGTTTGAGCTTGTGTCCATTAGACCTATGGATTTTTTTGTGTTAATCTGCATGAATTAGATTAAAAGCCCCACTTATATTCCATAGGCTGGGATCCCCGCTATGCAGCTGTTGAAAGAGTGCATTTTTCAGTGGCTGTCCACTGGTTTAAAAAACAATGATTGACAGGCAGCTTAAACTTCTTGAATTTAACCATTATTGGGTTCAAATACAGATTTAGATGTGTGAACAGCCTACAAAAGCCTATTCCTGCTCTTTTCCATCAAACCCATTTGGTGTGTCATCATAGTGGTCTCTGATATGTGGTCAGACTTGCTCAGGTGGATCAAATTGACATGTGTCTTGTTTCAATGCTGATTTGAATGTCAATGAGAAAACAGAGAAGTGTCAAAGATTTTTTTCCGCAAACGTCCTTTCTGAATTTAAAAGTAATCCTCGAAATAATTATCTGGTTCTTCAAAAGTATCTGTAATCTGATTACAATATTTTTGCTGGTGACGTAACGGATTACAGTTACCGTTTTTTTGTGACCCATTACATGTAATCCGTTACTCCCCAACCCTGACTGTACTATAATATAATGTGCTCTACCTTACTAAACTAAAATATGTATCTTTGCTTATTGGGCGGGAGTAGGACAGTCTGGCTGTATTTTTACTTCTGATACTGAGATGCGCTGTCAATTGTGTACCATCATTCTCTCACGTCGTTTTATAATAATGTGCCCCCATAGGCCTATGTTACCAGCAGGCCAAGTTATTCAGGATGCGCAATATGCGTCCTCTCTGACCGGAGCGGCTATTTCTCGCGCACCTAGAGCCATAACGCCTCAATATAATCCAACTATTTTTCCTTTAACCTTTAAAATGTACAATTCTAGCATCCAAACTGTGCACCTGTCATTTGAGGAAAGGAAAGAGACATTAAGATCAAGATCAAGATCACTTTATTGGTCGATTGCATGCAAGGTCCAACGGAAATGTGTACTTTCTGTTTGTTGAGATTGATACACTCTAGGCCTATTTGATTGTGGTGTTGAAAACTCAAACCATGATGTTGAAGTGCCCGAAATCGGTAATCGGTATGGAGTTATGTATTGCTTATTGGTTGTGTGTGGTGCATTGGCACAGAAACCTGTTAAAATAATAATTAGAAATATAGCATCAAAATGTTGAAAATCTGATTCACCCCTAGCTGATAAATATTTGCAGTCATCTCTGATTGTATTGTAATGAGACAGACAGGGAGAGAGTTCATGGTGGTCGGCGAACCTTCACCCTTCTGGCCCATAGCCTTGCGTAGCATCGACAGTGCCACAAAAGCAAGTTCACGTGGAAAAGTCGATATCCGCATTTAAACACAGTGTCGCTACAGTCAGGGGTGTCATGTACTCATTATTTTAGAGGGGGCACAATGTACATGAGGATGCTTTTTTAAAACACCAGAAACACCCTTTTTCTTGCAATCTGGTGCCATAATCATTATGGCTAAACTGAAATTGAGAAAACAGTGTAGAATTTTAGCAACCAGGAAATTATAGAATGATTTCCACTAGATAACACAGCCACAAAGTCAGAACAGCTTTCCGATTTTGACAACAGATGCTGCTCTGGCAGGAGAAATCAATAGGCGATTATCACAACCAATCACAACACTGGCGGGTAAGTAATACTGTTTAACACTATCATAATGCCAAATATATTATGGACATTTTCTGAAATTGCAATGCAAAAATGTAAATAAGCACCTTTAATTCAACGGGCTCCCATGTGGTGCAGGGGTCTAAGGCACTGCATCTCAGTGCAAGAGGCATCACTACAGTCCCTGGCTGAAACACATCTGGCAGTGATTGGGAGTCCCATAGGACGGTACACAATTGTTTGGCTGGGGTAGGCTGTCATTGTAAATAAGAATGTGTTAAATTTAGTTAAATTTAGTTAAATTTAGTTAAATCTAGTTAAATTTAAAAAAGGGGGGAGGGGGTGCAATTATTATTATTTTTTACAGTAGAAGGGGAGTTTCATGTGAAAATATGTTTTAAGGTGGGGAGGTGTTTTTTTTTTTAATGACACCTGGAGTTGGACCTTATAGATTGAACCTGTTCCCATCTCAGTTACACTATGCTGAGTGGTTTCCCAGAGTCTTCTCCCTTTGTCCTCCTCTCTCCCCCGCCCATTCCTTACCTATATTTCTCCCTTTCTCAGTCCCCCTCTTTTCTTCGTGAGAAGCAGTCACCTTGTGATGTGTGCTCACTCCGCCTCTTCCCAGCGGATGCTCGCTCCCTGTCAATTTATTTTCTGAGATGAAGAGTTGAGGAAGGGGGAAAAGAAAACAAGAGGGTCTGCGGGGGTAGCGCAGTTAAAACATCCATGGGTGGTTGTGTGGGCAGTCACCATGATTCTTCAGGCAGTCTAAACGAAAACTCTGACGGAACTGGAGGTAGGAAATAAGTTACATAACGTCGGGGTGGTATTTGGTCTGTAGTCGGTGCTTTTTGGTACATGCCAATTTCATGCGTCTTGCCTCCGGGTGTCTTCCTTTATTACAGCCGCCTAGAACATCGTGGCGGCCACGACTTTTCAGCTCGATAGCCCATCTGGCCCCGTGCTAATAGCTTCATAGCTAGGCAACATTTTATGATCTTGAAGATGCCTACTGTTCGGTGTTAAATGACTGCCTTTGTCTGCTTTGAATGAAGGCGTTTGATGTTGTAGTTAGCCAGCCGGTTAGCATGCTAGCTAGCTATCTTGCTACATAATACGTCAAATGTGGGTCACCGTTTTGGCTCAAGAATGTATAAAATCATAATGGTCAACACAAACAACAATAATGCTTTGTAGTGTTCTCAGATGCATTTTTTTTTGCAATCCTGTAGCCTAATTCTGTTTCAATTTCATGCGTCTTTTTTTGGGGGTCGACATTCTAAAGTGGGGGAGCGTACAATTTTTATTCTCAACTAACTGCAGGACTCAAGAGGATGGGGGAGTTGCACCAAAAACACCGGTGGTGGTGGGTCTAGATTTCGAGAGAACGCCACCGCTTGGCCCGTTCACGTCTCCATTAACTGTACTTTATCTCTGTATTCAACATGAACCAATATCTGCATATCTCAGTGACGCATAGTTGATGTTTTTTTTGCTGCCACCGTGTTCATTCGTGTAGCACACTGTATCCAAGGCTTTGTGAATGAGAGGCTGGTATTAATCTGCTGGTTGGTCTCCTATGACCAACGTTGGTCTCCTATGACCCTCGGGTCCCTACTTCACGTTGTTGTTTCCTCACCTAGTCGGGATTTCCGGTGTCTAATGTTGCATATGTTGTTATTGTTATGATTGTAACGTGGTTTGATTGAGCTTGTGGTTGCGGGGATGAGGCTTGTACAGGCACACAAAGAAGAAGTGTAAATGTTGTCTCCTTGCATAGATAACCGGTATCTTCTTCATGTTTGCATGGCACACCGAGGCAATGCACTTGTCCCTGAGGTGGGCCTCCCAATGCAACAGTGTCTTGGGATCACTGTGTTACCACATGTTATTAGGCCCACACTGTTATATTGCTATAACCAGGAGGCAAAGTTTTAGCCTGGGTACCTGTTAGCTAAACTAACATTTCACTCCTTGCCATGAGGAGTTGGCAAGAGCGCAGAAGCAGACTGGCATGCACCCAGGCTAGTGATGTTTGTGTTGTCACCAAATGTACACTGCTGAACATTTGTGGAGCTAATGTAACTTGCAACTGTCAAGATTCTACATATTAATGTAGAGCAAGATAGGGATTCATCCAGGAAAAGGCTTAACCCAGGGGGGTTGTTCTATATGAATTCAATCACATTCTGACTGCACCCCTTTTGATTTGACAGAACCTTCCAAACATGTTTGTCCATGGTAGAAGTGGTCAGAAAGTGACTTTTTGGACCTGAAAACCAAAACATTCAGGAGATGGGGGTGCTCAAAGTTGACCTATTTTCCATATCCCACCCTACCATGAGACATCTGTCTTAGTCCCTGAAAAATATAAACAGTTGAGTTTTATATAAATTGAAAGTTTACAGACAGGGTTGTCAAAATATTCTATGATTTTGTTTGAACCAAGTTTTTAAATAAATGTCATGTTTTTTTATTTATTTAAAGGGCCAATCCAGAGTTCAAACAACAACAAAGCCATCACTCCACCCCTAGTTTTGGTAAATAGCTGAGGGAGAGAAATAAAACCACTCTCAAATTCATAGACAGAGCAATGGATGTAAGGACTGACCATCCATGAGATCAAAATGATTCAGTTTTAACCATGTAGCAGAACGAGCTCTCTTTTAGTGGTACGTTCTAATGCCTTGATTCCATCCGAAATACACAGCAAAATTATTGAATACTACTTTAACGACTTTATCTCCCAGATTGGTAAAAATGAGTTGCGGTATTGAGGAGAAAGATTCAGTGTGGTGTTTTGGATATCGTCCAGGCCTATTTGATAATATCATTTTTTAATATTAAACCTGTCTTCTCTTGAGATTAAAGCCATATTTAGAGTTTTACTGCAAGATATGAATTGTTACAATGATGTTTGTTCTTCAAATGATGTATTTTATTGACTCTGCGGCTGTGGACACTTAGGGTAAGGAAACCAATTTGTAATTTGGGTGAACTATCCCTTTTAACACTTTGGCCTGTCAATCAATCACTTTGGGTGGGACTGTCAGTGAGTGGGCAGGATGTTTGAGTCAAAGTGGCAGGTCTGAAAGCCTACCAAATCAATCACTTAATCTAGCCAGAAAACTAGTCTAATCTATTCTTTGAATTTCATTTATTGTGGTAAAAACCTAAGAAAAAAGGTTGTGTTCTGTCAAGTACACATGAATTCCCCGTTGAGAACAATATAGAATTGCAGGAAAATGGTTTTAAAATTGCTAAAACAAGTCACTTTAGCAATCACTAGCAAGTCTCGACGTGGGCTTAGAATTCTAGGACAATACAAACAAGATATTTGGTTTACTTGTCCCTATGCGATACAGTAACGGAGAAGGGCAACATCTTACGAGTTCCAACTTTGCTATATAGTTAGTTTTGTGTTTATCTTTTCTTTTTTTGTACTATTATCACACTTGACCGCCAAGCACTTCTCGACATCAGATCGACAGTTACTAACCTCAATTTCTACTTCCACTACAACTCGGCCTCAGCTGTTCCACTGTTCGTACCGGACCCTATTCCTTTGTTCCATGGGCTAGACGAGGTGGAGTCCTGGTGAAATTGTGGCGAAGAGAGAATCAAATGGCATTCCCCTCAGTTATATTGGCAAATGTCCAGTCACTCGAGAATAAGATGGGAGACTCTCGACCGAAGCTTGTCCATCAGCGAGACTTGAAAAGTCGCAATATTATGTCTTACTGAGACGTGGCTGGTTGACAACGCTATGCACGTAGTACTCAGTAGATTCTTCATGCAGCGACAGAATCGAACGGCCCGGCTTCAGGGAAGTTAAAAGGAGGTAGTTTTTTTTTTCTCTTTTTCTTTTCCTCATAAATAACAACTGTTGTTCTGCTTCAATTGTGAAGGAAATCTTGAGCTTTTGCTCACCTGATATAGAATACCTCATGGTAAGCTGCAGACCTTTTTTATCTACCAAGAGAGTTCTCATCTGTAATTATCACTGTTGTCTACATCCCTCCACAAGCCAACACCACTCTGGCACTCAACAAACTGTATGGGGCCCTAAACAAACAAGAAACCGCTCACCCGGAGGCAATGTTTTGGTGGGCGGAGACTTTAACACGGGGAGACTTAAAACCGCCCTACTTCACTTCTACCAACAAGTCTCCTGCGCCACTAGGGGCACTAAATACCACTTTTATTCTACCGACAGAAGCGCATACAATGTCTCTCCCCTCGTTCTCTCTTTGGAACATTTGACCATGACTCCATTTTCCTGCTTCCTGTTTACAAACAAAAGCTCAAACAGGAAGTACCAGTGATATGCTCAATACGGAAGTGGTCGGATGAAGCAGACGCGTTGCTTCAAGACTGTTTTGCTAGTACAGACTGGGATATGTTCCGGGATTCATCCGATTTCATTGAGGAGTTTACCGCAATAGTCACAGGCTTCATCAAAAAGTGCATAGACAATGTCATCCCCGCAGTGACTATATGAACGTATCCAATCCAAAAACCATGGATTACAGGCAATATCCACACAGGGCTAAAGGCTAGAGCTACCGCTTACAAGGAATGGGACAAGGACGTATTCAAGACCTCTGACCTCCGAGACATCAAACGTGCAAAAGGACAATATAGGAGGAAGGTCAAATCCTATTACACCGGCTCTGACGTTCGTCGTATGTGGCTGGGCTTGCATTTGATAACTGATTACAAAGGGAAACCCAGCCACGAGTTCTGCGTCACTGGGCAACTCCTAAATTCCCTTTATGCTCGCTTCGAGGAATATAATAGTCTGCCTTGCGTGGAATGCCCCTGTTTTTCCCAGATGACTATGAGCTCTCTCTCTCTGTGGCCGATTTGTGAGCAAACCGTTTACACAGGTTAACACACAAGGCTGAGACTGAATACCACAGGGCTGAGACTGAATACCACAGGGCTGAGACTGAATACCACAGGGCTGAGACTGAATACCACAGGGCTGAGACTGAATACCACAGGGCTGAGACTGAATACCACAGGGCTGAGACTGAATACCACAGGGCTGAGACTGAATACCACAGGGCTGAGACTGAGACTGAATACCACAGGGCTGAGACTGAATACCAAGGCCCTTTCTCAAAGCATGCGCAGACCAGCTGTCAGGCGTCTTCCTAGACATTTTCAATCTCTCCTTGTCTCAGTCTGTAATCCCAACGTTTCAAGCTGACCACCCTGTTCCCAAGAAGTCTAACTTAACCTGCTTAAAGGACTATCGCCCTGTTGCACTCGCATATGTAATGATGAAGTGCTTTGAAAGGCTGGTCATGACACACATCAACACCATCATCCCAGACACCCTGGACCCACTCCAATTAGCATACTGTCCCAACAGATCCACAGATGACACAATCTCAATTGCACTTCACACCACCCTCTCCCACCTGGACAAGAGAGGAAATAACTATGTGAGAATACTGTTCATAGACTACAGCTCAGCATTCAACACCATACTCCCCTCAAGCTCATCACCAAGCTAGGGACCCTGGGACTGAACTAACAGGCTCCGAGACAGCTTCTACCCTCAACCCATAAGACTACTAAATAGCCAGACTACTAAATAGTTTGGGTACCATTAATAGACTATCTTGCACTGACCCTACACACACTCTCACTAGACTATATACATATACTGTACACACACACTACATTGACACTGCCACACACATTCACTACATACGCAAGCACACACACATACAAACACACATGCATACACCATTTTTAAAAATGTAACTAGGCACGTCAGTCAAGAACAAATTCTTATTTACAATGACGGCCGACCAAAAGGCAAAAGACCTACGGGGGCTGGGATTTAAAAAATTATAAAAAGACAAAACACACATCACGACAAGAGACAACACAACACTACATAAAGAGAGACCTAAAGACAACAACACACCAAGGCTGCAACACATGTCAACGCGGTAGTAGCACAAAACATCGTCGAACATTATTGGGCACAGACAACAGCACAAAGGGCAAGAAGGTATAGACAACAATACATCACACAAAGCAGCCACAACTGTCAGTGAGTATCCATGATTGTGTCTTTTGAATGAAGAGATTGAGATAAAACTGTCCAGTTTGAGTGTTTGTTGCAGCTCGTTCCAGTCACTAGCTGCAGCGAAATGAAAAGACGAGCGACCCAGGGATGTGTGTGCTTTGGGGACCTTTAACAGAATGTGACTGGCAGAACGGGTGTCTCTGTAATCTAGCATGGGTAGGATGATCATTTGAATCAGGGTTAGTTTGGCAGCTGGGGTGAAAGAGGAGCTACTACGATAGAGGAAACCAAGTCTAGATTTAACTTTAGCCTGCGGCTTTGACAGTACACTGTCCTCTCAGCACATGTCTAGCCATACTCCCAAGTACTTATCTGAGGTGGCTACCTCAATCTCTAAACCCTCAGAGGTAATAATCACACCTGTGGGGAGAGGGGCATTCTTCTTACCGTTCTTACCAAAATGTGTATATATATTCTTTAAACAATAGCACATTTTACATAGGTATTCAGACCCCCTTTTTTCTCCCCAATTTCTATCTTGTCACATCACTGCAACACCCCGACAGGCTTGCGAAGGTGGAGTCATGCAACCTCCGACACATGACCAGCTAACTGCGCTCCTTAAAACCTGCCAGCTTAACCCGGAAGCCAGCCGCACCAATGTGTCGGAGGAAACACCGTTCAACTGGTGCCCTGGTCAGCCTGCAGGCACCTGGCCCACCACAAGGAGTCGCTAGGGCACGACGAGCCAAGTAAGGCCCAAACCCTCCCTTAACCCGGACAACGCTGGGCGAATTGTGCTCTGTCCTATGGGAGTCATGGCACAGTCCGGGAATGAACCCAGGTCTGTAGTAATGCCTCTAGCACTGCTATGCTGTGCCTTAGACCGCTGCGCCACTCGGGAGGCCCTGATGCTGCAAGCTTGGCACACCTGTATATGGAGAGTTTCTCCCATTCTCTGCAGATCTTCTCAAGCTCTGTCAAGGTGGATGGGGAGCACCGCTATTTTCAGGTCTCTCCAGAGATGTTTGATGGGGCTCAAGTCCAGACTCTGGCTGGGCCACTCAATGACATTCAGAGACTTGTCCCGAAGCCACTCATGTGTTGTCTTGGCTGTGTGCTTAGGGTCGTTGTCCTGTTGGAAGGTGAACCTCCACCCCAGTCTGAGGTCCTGAGCACTCTGTAACAGGTTTTCATCAAGGATCTCTCTGTACTTTGCTCCATTCATTTTTCTCTCTCCCAGTCGATGCCTCTGAAAAACATCCCCACTGGCTCATTATCCACCCTCCATCCCAGAAGCCCGGAAGGGATGACAGAGCCAAGCCAATGGGTTCGTAGCTACTGAACTCCACAGCACACACACTGCTGAATGTATTCTTTTCTCTTGCTTTGTTTTCTCTTTTCCATATTATGTCTATCTCTGATAAGCTACCCAGGAAAGGGCTTAAAATAGCCCATATGTAGCCTTAGAAATAAGGTTCATGAAATCAATAACTTTCTAACATCAGATATATTAATATATTAGCCATTTCTGAGACTTGGTTAGATAATTCATTTGATGCTACAGCAGTAGCAATATAACATCTATATAAGAGACATAAATGCTTATGGGGGAGGTGTTGCTGTATATATTCAGAGCCACATCCCTGTAATGCCTAGAGAAGATCATGTGTTATTGAAGTGTTGTGGTTGCAGGTTCACTTGGCACATCTAAAGCCTTTTCTTTTGGAGTGTTGCTATAGGCCACCAAGTGCTAACAGTCAGGATCTAAGTAATGTGTGAAATGCTTGATAGTATGTGATGTAAACCAAGGGGTCTACTTTCTCGGGGGCCTGAATATTGACTGGTTTTCATCAAGCTGTCTGCTCAAGAGGAAGCTTCTCACTGTAACCAGTGCTTGTAATCTGGTTCAGTTTATTAATAAAACTACCAGGGTGTTTACAAACACTACAGGAACAAGATCATCCACATGTATCGATCACATTTGTAGAACTTTGTTCTAAAGCTGTACCCGTACCCATTGGATGCAGTTATCACAATGTAGTGACTATATCCAGGAAAGCCAAAGATAATACAACATATTTTTGCTGTGACTTTTATGTGGATGATGTTTAAAAATATTTGTTGCTCTGATGTGATTAATCAGGAGAATCCAGATGCTGCACTTGAGGAATTTATGGAATTCTTCTTCCAATTATTGAGAAACATGCACCTGTTAGGAAACTGACTGTTAGAACTGGGTTGATGATAAATGGAAAAACTGTTTGGTTGAAAGAGATGGGGCAAAAGGAGTGGCTGAGTCTGGCTGGCACTCTGACTCGCTGACTTACTGCAAATTGAGAAATGATGTGACTACACTGTATTATGAATCCAAGATGAGTGATAGAAAAACAACTTTGGAGTACTTTAAATTAAATTTTTTGAAAATTCAAATTGAACTCCATCGTTCATCGAATCAGATGGCTTATTCACCGAACCATTTGTTTTTGCCAATTATTTGAATGATCGTGTCATTGGCAAAGTGGGCAAACATTGAGGTTTCGTATCCATGCATAAAAAAGAAAAGCATTGCAAGTTTTAAAGTTAGTGTGGGAGAAGTGGAAAAAGCATTATCAATCAATAATGACAAACCTCCTGGCATTGACAACTTAGATGGAAAGCTACTGAGGATGGTAGGAATGGCTATAGAGTCTTTGTCCTCAGGAAAGTCTTATTCCTCAGGCATGGAGGGAAGCCAAAGTAATTCCGCTACCCAAGAGTGGTAAAGAGGCCTTTATTGGTTCTAACAGCAGACCTATAAACTTGATGCCAGCTCTTGAAAAAGTTGTTTGTCCAAATACAATGCTATTTCTTTGTAAACAAATTAACAGACTTTCAGCATGCTTCTAGAGATGGGCACTCAACATGTACTGACACAAATGACTGATGATTGGTTGAAATACATTTTTAAAAAGAAGATTGTGGGAGCTGTATTGTTAGATTTCAGTGCAGCCTTTGATATTATTGACTGTAACCTGTTGTTGAAAAAACATGTGTTATGGCTTTTCAACTTCTGCCATATCTTGGATTCAGAGCTATCCATCTAATAGAACGGAGGGTTTTCTTTAATGGATGCTTCTCTAATATCAAACATGTAAAGTGTGGTGTACTGCAGGGCAGCTCTCTAGGCCTTCCACTCTCTTTTTTTCTATTTTTACCAATGACCTGCCGCTGGCATTAAACAAAGCATGTGTTTCTATGTATGCTGATGATTCAAGCATATACCCATCAGCAACCACAGCTAATGAAGTCACTGAAACCTGTAACAAAGAGTTGCAGTCTGCTTTGGAATGGGTGGCCAGTAATATACTGCGCCTGACCATCTCTAAAACTAAGAGCATTGTATTTGGTACAATCATTCCTTAAGTTCTAGGCCTCCGCTGAATCTGGTAATGAATGTTGTGGCTGTTGAACAAGTTGAGGAGACTAAATTACTTGGCGTTACCTTTTTTAGATTGTAAACTGTCATGGTCAAAACATATAGATTCAATGGTTGTAAAGATGTGGAGAGGTCTGTCCGTAATAAAGAGATGCTCTGCTTTTTTGACACCACACTCCAAAAAGCAAGTCCAGCAGGCTCTAGTTTTGTCTTATCTTGATTATTGTCCAGTCATGTGGTCGAGTGCTGCAAGGAAAGACCTAGTTAAGCTGCAGCTGGCCCAGAACAGAGCGGAACGTCTTGCTCTTCATTGTAATCAGAGGGCTGATATAAATACTATGCATGCCAATCTCTCTTCTTTAAGAGTTGAGTAGAGACTGAATGCATCACTTCTTTTCATAAGAAACATTGTTGAAAATCCCAAATTGTTTGCATGGTCAACTTACACACAGCTCTTACACACACACACACACACACACACACACTTACCCCACCAGACATGCCACCAGAGGTCTTTTCACAATCCCCAAATCTAGAACAAATTCAAGGAAGCATACAGTATTAGATATTAATGCATGGAACTCCGTTCCATCTCATATTGGTCAAGTAAACAGCAAACTTGGTTTAAAAAAAACAGATAAAGCAACACCTCGTGGCACAACGCCTCACGGTAGACTGTGTGCCTTTTTGGAAGAAAAAAATGTAGTTCTGTCCTTGAGCTGTTGTCTATTAATGTTTTGTGTGGACCCCAGGAAGAGTAGCTGCTGCTTTTCCAACAGCTAATGGGGATCCTAATAAAATACCAAAATACAGCATGATGTGGCCACCACCGTGCTTCACCGTAGGGATGGTGCCAGGTGTCCTCCAGACGTGACGCTTGGCATTCTGGCCAAAGAGCTCATTCTGGTTTCATCAGACCAGAGAATCTTGTTTCTCATGGTCTGCAAGTCCTTTAGGTGCCTTTTGGCAAACTCCAAGCGGGCTGTCATGTGCCTTTTACTGAGGTGAGTGTCGTGTCTGTGACTATCATTAAATGTGTAGACTGTTATTTATATCATATCAGTTCTTTAGGTCTAATTATTACGTGATTAATCATGTAAACTTGAAGTCGACCGATTTTAATTAGGGCCGATTTCAAGTTTTCATAACAATCGGAAATCTGTATTTTTGGACACCGATTTGGCCAGTTTATTTTTTTTTACACCTTTTATTTGATCTTTATTTAACTAGGCAAGTCAGTTAAGAACACATTCTTATTTTCAATGACGGCCTAGGAACGGTGGGTTAACTGCCTCGTTCAGGGGCAGAGAGACAGATTTTTACCTTGTCAGCTCGGGGGATTCAATCTTGAAACCATACAGTTAACTAGTCCAATGCTCTAACCACCTGATTACATTGCACTCCACGAGGAGACTGCCTGTTATGCGAATGCAGTAAGCCAAGGTAAGTTGCCAGCTAGCATTAAACTTACCTTATATAACCAATCAATCATAATCACTAGTTAACTACACATGGTTGATGATATTACTAGATATTTTCTAGCGTGTCCTGCGTTGCATATAATCGATGCGGTGCGTATCGTTGCTCCAAAGTGTACCTAACCATAAACATCAATTCCTTTCTTAAAACCAATACACAGAAGTATATATTTTTATACCTGCATATTTAACTAAAAGAAATCCAGGTTAGCTGGCAATATTTAGCAGGTGAAATTGTGTCACTTCTCTTGTGTTCATTGTACGCAGAGACGGTGTATATGCAACAGTTTTGGCCGCCTAATTTGCCAGAATTTTACGAAATTATGACATAACATTGAAGGTTGTGCAATGTAACAGGAATATTTAGACTTATGGATGCCACCCGTTAGATAAAATACGGAACGGTTCCGTATTTCACTGAAATAATAAATGTCTTGTTTTCGAGATGATAGTTTCCGGATTCGACCATATTAATGACCTAAGGCTCGTATCTCTGTGTGTTATCATGTTATAACTAAGTCTATGGTTTGATAGAGCAGTCTGACTGAGCGATGGTAGGCAGCAGCAGGCTCGTAAGCATTCATTCAAACAGCACTTTTGTGCGTTTGCCAGCAGCTGTTTATGACTTCAAGCCTTTTTCCCGAGATTAGGCTGGTGTAACCGATGTGAAATGGCTAGCTAGTTAGCGGGGTGCGCGCTAATAGCGTTTCAAAAGTCACCCGCTCTGAGACTTGGAGTGGTTGTTCCACTTGCTCTGCATGGGTAACGCTGCTTCGAGGGTGGCTGTTGTCGATGTGTTCCTGGTTCGAGCCCAGGTAGGAGCAAGGAGAGGGATGGAAGCTATACTGTTACACTGGCAATACTAGTGCCTATAAGAACATCCAATAGTCAAAGGTAAATGGTATAGAGAGAAATAGTCCTGTAATTCCTATAATAACTACAACCTAAAACGTCTTACCTGGGAATATTGAAGACTCATGTTAAAAGGAACCACCAGCTTTCATATGTTCTCATGTTCTGAGCAAGGAACTTAAACGTTAGCTTTCTTACATGGCACATATTGCACTTTTACTTTCTTCTCCAACACTTTGTTTTGCATTATTTAAACCAAATTGAACATGTTTTATTTATTTGAGGCTAAATTTGATTTTATTGATGTATTATATTAAGTTAAAATAAGTGTTCATTCAGTATTATTGTAATTGTCATTATTACAAGCAAATTAAAAAAATTGGCCGATTTAATTGGCATCGGCTTTTTTGGTCCTCCGATAATCTGTATCGGCGTTGAAAAATCATAGTCGGTCGTCCTCTAATGTAAATATTAATTAACTAGGCAGTCGGGGCACCACGGAAAATGTTAAGATTAACGTTGTAATTTTCCGAATATAACTCTTAAGATATTTTAATCTGATCAATGAGTATTCTATTAATGAATTATTAATTGTTACCTCATTAGTCTCATTCCAAACGTCATAAAATAATTGGTTATCTGCACAAACCCTAGTTTCCATAATGAATCAGCAATAGACCAATTGGCTTATTTTCCACCATAATTTGCAAATTAAATTCATAAAAAATCCTACAATGTGATTTTCTGGATTATTTTTTTCTCATTTTGTCTGTCATAGTTGAAGTGTACCTATGATGACAATTACAGGCCTCTCTCATCTTGGGAGAACTTGCACAATTGGTGGCTGACTAAATACTTTTTTGCCCCACTGTATATACTGTACTCGATACCAACTACTGCATCTTGCCTATGCCGTTCTGTACCATCACTCATTCATATATCTTTATGTACATATTCTTTATCCCTTTACACTTGTGTGTATAAGGTAGTAGTTTTGGAGTTGTTAGATTGCATTGTCAGAACTAGAAGCACAAGCATTTCACTACACTCGCATTAACATCTGCTAACCATGTGTATGTGACAAATAAATTTGATTTGATTTGTCCCGGTGTTCTCTGACTTCTTAACCATTCAAAACGTCCGGCTTACCGTGGGTCTCTTTGGCATGAAATGTATATTTCCTCACAGGTGGTTACTTCAGAGTAGAGAAGGGCGGTTCCATGACGCTGACGTTATGTCTATGCTCACGTGGGCTTGGCCATTGATTTGGTTAACCTTATATGAAAACCTTCTAAATGAGAGTATGGGTTAACATCACATGACATCTTTTCACAAATGGGTTCATGTTTAATCACATATGTTTCACAATATTTAGATGTAAACCTGACAGCTGGGAAATACAGAGATACAGTTGTGTGTTTCCTGTCCTTCATGAGATCACCAAATGAAACACACTTGTCGTAACTGTCCGTTAAGTCCTTAAGTGTCCACAGACCATTCTCACATTCTCAAAAGTAGGAGTATTCTTTAGTTCTCCCATTTTGGGGATTAGGAGTTTTGAACAAAATAAGGTATCTGTTCTGGTAGACTCTCTCAGTACTGCATGGCAGTTTCTACCAAGTATTTATGTCCTGTCATAAAACTGGAGAGAGAGAGCCCCCCCATGATCCTCCCCGCCAGGACACGTCATGACATGAGGCTTCCGTCTGGCCACTCTACAATAAAGGCCTGATTTGGTGGAGTGCTGTAGAGATGGGTGAACCTTCCAGAAGGACAACCATCTCCACAGAGGAACTCTGGAGCTAGGTCAGAGGGACCATCGGGTTCCTGGTCACCTCCCCGACCAAGGCCCTTCTCCCCTGATTCCTCAGTTTGGCTAGGCAGCCAGCTCTAGGAAGAAAGAGTCTTGGTGGTTCCAAACTTCTTCCATTTAAGAATGATGGAGGCCACAGTGTTCTTGGGGACCTTCAATGCTTTAAACATTTGTTGGTACCCTTCCCCAGATCTGTGCCTCGACACAATCCTGTCTCTTTTGCTCTGACATGCACTGTCAACAGTGGCACCTTTTTATAGACAAGTGTGTGTGCCTTTCCAAATCATGTCTAATCATTTGAATTTACCACAGGTGTACACCAAGTTGTAGAACCATCTCAAAGATGATCAATCAAAACAGGATGCACCTCTGCTCAATTTAGAGTGTCATAGCAAAGGGTCTTGAATACTTGTGTAAATAAGGCATTCATTTTTTTAAATCAATGTACAAAAATGTCTAAACCTGGTTTTGCTTTGTCATTAGGGGGTATTGTGTGTAGATTGACACACATAATTTTATGTAAGAACATTTGGAAAAAGTTAAGGGGTCTGAATACTTTCCGAATGCGCTTGGGCGGTATACCATATGGGCTTGTACAGTAAACAGGGATGTTTGACGGTACTGTCGGTCTGGTTTTTCAATACCGTTAGAACCGTTTGTAATCTATTACATTTGTATTTTTGATTTATGTGCGCTGTTTGCTAAATCACATCACAACAATATGAGTAAGGGTCATTACACTTCTCTTGACATGAGGGGGTGGGGGGGGGTCATACAGCCTACAAACTTTTGGGTGATAAAAGGAGTGAACTCTTCTACCTTTGTAGTTAGATAAGAGAGATGGGGGAATAAAAGGAGGGAAAATGGCTCAAAAAATGCCACTGCCCCAATTTTGGATACTTTTTGGCTTTAGACCCAACGAGAAAGAGGAAACCAAAGATTTAACGAAGGTGATTTTCCTCAAGGCAATAACAGCAAAAGAATACATCAAATAAGTGCTCCCACCTCAGGGACCGCCCTCTGACCTATGCACAGTTAGGGACCGCGAGTACTGGGGCAGGGCCCTCATCACCGCTTTCCCCAACCCCATCTACATCACAGCTGACAATTGTAAACAATTAAATACAAAATGCACAGCACCCAGTGGAAGAAGTGCACAGACGCTGTTACCACATAGGCGTATATAACTAAATAAATGGTTTCCATCTAAACTGTGGGAAAGAAAGCTGTCAAGGGCATGATCCACACATTAGACCCGTAGGCTACGAGCTGCCTCGGAGAAAATGTGTGGTTCTCATGAAAGCAGTTTTAAAATGTCTGTAGCAAATTGAGTTACAAAACCATGATGCATCCTAAAAAATCAACTATTATTCTGAGTACTAAGATGTGTAGTTTTTGGGAAAGTGTCATTTTTAAATAAATGTTACATTTTCGCCAGAATTTGTTACATTTTCACCCCAAATTATAATTTACAAAATGCGTCCGGATTAAATTCTCGGTTCATTTTATAAAAACAAGGTTTTTATAAGCCGCCTCCAACGTTTTTAGGGAATTTGGTAGTACGTCCAACCGGCCTCACAACCGCAGACCACGTGTAACCACGCCAGTCCAGGACCTCCACATCCGGCTTCTTCACCTGCGGGATCATCTGAGACCAGGCACCCGGACAGCTGATGAAACTGAGAAGTATTGCTGTCTGTAAGAACTCCCCTTTGTGGGGAAGAAAATAGTATGATTGCCTGGGTCTGGCTCCCCAGTGGGTGGACCTATGGCTTTCCATGCCTACACTCCTGCCCAGTCATGTGAAATCCATAGATTACGGCCTAATTTCCTTTTATATGAACCGTAACTCAGTAAAATCAATTAAATTGTTGCATGTTTTATTTTGTTTAGTATAGATTGTGATTATCCTCACCCACACAGGAGCTGGGATTTAATTAGAGCTTATTCCAGATGCTTCTCAATTGGAATTTTGGTCAAAATTCAATTTGCATGTTCTAATCCTGCAAAAACATGTCTAATTCAGTGGGTAATGGCACAGTAACTATACAGCATATTCTTTAGTACTTTGTGTTTCAGTAATGATACATCCATTGCATATGTTCAGAAGCTGTTCTGTTGTTCAGGGTTTAGATGTCTGTGGTAGTGTCGGCATTTCTACTATTGAGCTGGCCATCTTGCATCCTCTAGGAGAGTGTTCATTCCGTCCATGCTAGGGGGCACAGATGTTGGCCGGGTCTATTTTAAGTGGAACACAATGTATTTGGTCTAAACCGCATGCTTTTATCTCCATGACACACTGGTGTCTAACAGTAATAGCTCTTTACTCCTGCCAGGCCCAATGTGAATGGTGGTTTACCCCATATCTCTGATCTCTACAGCTCCCTAGGCCCTAGTACGGCCTTCACTACACCACCGCCAGTCAGTCAGTCTTACATCCCGTGGCCTCAGATACTGTTTACAGGCATGTTACGTCAGGGCCCTCTTAAGGTCACAGACTGTTCCCATATGGGCCCCTGCTGTGTATTAGAGGTGTTGTTAACCTGTGTTTATTGAGTCCAGCCCATGCCCCACGCAGCTGTATCTCTGTCCATACTGTTGAGATGGTTCTGTTGTGATCAGTAATGTTCCAGCCTGGTGATCCGGGAAGGAGGGCTATGCCTGCTCTGCCCAGGGTGACTAACGGCTAGGGTTGCACATTTTGGGGAATATTCAGAGGTGGAAACTTTCTGTGGGAATTAACGGGAACACATGGGAATTAATGTAAATATATGCAAATGAATAATAATAATAATAATAATAATACCATTTAAATGTAGATGTTTTTTGCATTGGATATATTTACCATATCATATGGAGACAATCATAAACCTTTTACCTTATCATAAGTAGACATAATGGCAAATTATTAAATCCTTCCAATAGAAATTTTAAAAACGAATTAAATGAGTTGACTCTTCACATGGGATGATTTCACTGAACAACAAAAGAAAGATTAATATTGAATGATCCCCAATGATCCATTGCATCTCCCGCCAAAAATGATTTCAACATACATCTGTGAAATGATAGTCTAGAAACTAACATGCTGACCAGACTGGACACGTCGCGTGCGCGAGCGTCGCAAATTAAATTTAGAAATCTATGTTATTCAATTATTGCACCCACACTGCTCGCGCGCGCCAACGAGCGTCTGCGACACCAAGGGCTAAAATAAAACTCATTCCTATTTCTGACGCAGATCGCGCTGAAAGTCCGGCCTCTCCCATCTCCTCATTGGTTTATAGAAGCAATGAGGAGTGTCATCTCCTCATTGGAAGCAGGTACCCACGTGGGTGACTGAAAGACAAACTGTTTTGCCAGTAGTTGTGGTAATACAATGAAAGTTTAGATGCGATCACCATATAAGTTAAACGATGAAAAGGCCTGGAAAGAGGAGAGATGACTAGAAACTATTCGGTTGGCCGTTTTATGTGTGGATTAATTGTCGGAGTAGAGGTCCTTGTGCATTTCAGGTAAAATAACAACTCAATGTTTATATCCCAGGACAAATTAGCTAGCAACAGCAAGCTAGCTAAATAGGACAAATTAACGTTAGCTAGCATGTGCAAGCTAACTTGCTAAATTGCCATGCATATTTAATGATTTTCGACCTATCCCCAAATGAATGTCATTGGTTCAGAGTTTGTTTTGATATTTTAACCTGCGTGTCGTGATCGCGTTTGGTGTGGGGGGGCAAAATACATTTCTGCACGATGGCGCACGCGCGCAGCCGGTTTGGGTTCCGTGTAAAGCTTTGGTTGTCTTCCTCCCTCTCAGGCTTCCACGTCTTCTCCCTGGACCTCCTCAATATCCACCTCTTGAACATCATACTCTGAGGCCTCATCTTCACTGTCACTTTCCAACCTTTTTGAGGATGGCTCGTTGTCAGGCTGAAAAAGCCTCAAATTTGCCCGGGTGGCCACCAATTTTTCAACCCTTGTATTGGTCAGCCTGTTTGTGTGTTTGTTTCCAAACAAGGACCAGTTGCGCTCTGAGGTGGCTGATGTTGGTGGGATTTGGAGGATGATTGAGGCAACGGGGGAAAGAGCCTCAGATCCACAAAGTCCCTTCCACCAGGTGGCTGATGAGATGTTTGCACGACTGCCATATTGCATCTCCATCCCAAAGCCCTTGCTTGGAATTGTACTTTGCCAGACTGCCAAGAACCTTGCCCTCATCCAGGCCAAGGTGGTGAGACACAATAGTGATGACACCATAGGCCTTATTGATCTCTGAACCAGACAGGATGCTCTTGCCAGCATATTTGGGGTCCAAAATGTACGCTGTGGCGTGTATGGGCTTCAGGCAGAAATCTTGGCAAGTCGGATAGGACATCTACTTTGCATGACCCAAGTCATTTTTCCAACAATTGTTTCCAGACAGATTATTTCACTTATAATTCACTGCATCACAATTCCATTGGGTCAGAAGTTTACATACACTATGTTGACTGTGCCTTTAATTCCAGAAAATATTATGGCTTTAGAAGCTTTTGATAGGCTAATTGACATCATTTGAGTCAATTGGAAGTGTACCAATGGAAGTATTTGAAGGCCTACCTTCAAACTCAATGCCTCTTTGCTTGACATCATGGGAAAATCAAATGAAAGCAGCCAAGACCTCAGGATAAAAATGGTAGACCTCCAAGTCTGGTACATCCTTGGGAGAAATTTCCAAACGCCTGAAGGTACCACATTCATTTGTACAAACAATAGTACTTTAAGTATAAACACCATGGGACCATGCAGCTGTCATACCGCTCAGGAAGGAGACGCGTTCTGTCTCCTAGAGATGAACGTACTTTGGTGCGGAAAGTGCAAATCAATCCCAGAACAACAGCAAAGGACCTTTTGAAGATGCTGGAGGAAACCGGTGCAAAGTATCTATATCCACAGTAAAACAAGTCCTATATTGCCATAACCTGAAAGGTCGCTCAGCAAGGAAGAAGCCACTGCTCCAAAACCGCCATATAAAAGCCAGACTACGGTTTGCAACTGCACATGGGGACAAAGATTGTACTTTTTGGAAAAATGTCCTCTGGTCTGATGAAAGAAAATAGAACTGTTTGGCCATAATGACCATCGTTATTTTTGGAGGAAAAAGGGGTAGGCTTGCAAGCCGAAGAACACCATCCCAACCGTGAAGCACGGGGTGGCAGCATCCTGTTGCGGGTGTGCTTTGCTGCAGGAGGGACTGGTTCACTTCACAAAATAGATGGCATCATGAGGGAGGGAAATTATGTGGATATATTGAAGCAACATCTCAAGACATCAGTCAAGAAGTTAAAGCTTGGTCACAAATGGGTCTTCCAAATGGACAATGACCCCAAGCATACTTCCAAGGTTGTGGCAAAATGGCTTAAGGACAACAAAGTCAAGGTATTGGAGTGGCCATCACAACGCCGTGACCTCAATCCTATAGAAAATGTGTGTGCAGAATGGAAAAAGTGTGTGCGAGCAAGGAGGCCTACAAACCTGACTCCGTTACACCAGCTCTGTCAGGAGGAATGGGCCAAAATTGTGAAACAGAGTTTAAATGTATTTGGCTAAGGTGTATGTAAACTTCTTACTTCAACTGTGGTCCTTGGCTCGGACAGTGTAGTAGTGTGGGCTCAATAGCATCTCATTAGTGTGCAAGATCTTGAGAATCAGCTGTACATGTGATGGAAGAATGCACATTGGGGATAGTTTAACCAAAATATGCTACAAGACCTGAAATTGCCTTGTATCCCACAAAAAAAGGTTCACTGTTATAAGCAAACTTTTTTTGATGAATTCATGCAAAATTCCACAAATTCCCAGCTTAACTACCCATGGAATTTACCAGAAAGTTTCACTACCCTTTGCAAAACCTACTAACAGCACTTGTAAATGCAACGGTGGCTCTGACAAATTAGATTAATGTGCCCGCCCATCTTATTTCAGTTCCAGTACATTAGTCACTGAACAGGAAATACGCCTGTGATGCTAATCAGAGCATGGATTTTGTGTCTGCAGCTGGAGTGTAAACATGACCTCTCTTTCGAATGAGGAATCACTTATCTACTGTTTTCATCTTAAAGCCCCGGTAGGCAGGGAACACAGCAGGCAGGCTCTCTCACACAACAAAGGAACTAATATTGAATGAGGAACTGGAGCAAAAGGTAGTGGTAGTAGGAGTCATGGTGGTAGTAGTTATTGTAGTGGTGGTGGTATTAGTTGTTATGATCATGGTGAAAGTATTACTAGTATCAATAGTAGTAGTAGCTGTGGTGGTGGTAGTAGGGTCATTCCATGAAATGAGTCCCTTTTGCACCCATTTAATATATATATATATAGTTTTTTTCCCCCCCCCCAATTTCAATCTTGTCTCATCATTGCATCTCCCCAACGGGCTCGGGAGAGGAGAAGGTGGAGTCATGTGTCCTCTGAAACATGACCCGCCTAGTCGCACTCCTTATTAACACCAGCCAACTTAACCCGGAAGCCAGCCGCACCAATGTGTCGGAGGAAACAATGTGTCAGCCGCAGCCACCCAGCCCGCCACAAGGAGTCGCTAGAGCGCGATGAGCAAAGTAAAGTCCCACCGGCCAAACCTTCCCCTAACCCGTACTATGCTGGGCTAATGAGTGTGCCGTCCTAAGGGACTCCTGGCCACGGCCAGTTGTGGCACAGCCCAGGAATTAACCAGGGTTTGTAGTAGTGCCTCTAGCATTGCGATGCAGTGCCTTAGACCACTGCGCCACTCGGGAGGCCCTCATTTTTTATATTTCAAGTAGAAATTGTGCACCAATATTTTAAAAGCCTGTTATATTAAAGTGACATTAAGTGAACTAATAATATAGTCATATATATATATATATATATATAAAAGAAATGTAACTTTTTCAGGACCATGTCTTTCAAAGTTAATTCATAAAAATCCAACTTCACAGATCTTCATTGTAAACGGTTTAGACACTGTTCCCATGCTTGTTCAATGAACCATAAACAATTAATGAACATGCACCTGTGGAACGGTTATTAAGACACTAACAGCTTACAGACGGTAGGCAATTAAGGTCACAGTTATGAAAATTTAGGACACTAAAGAGGCCTTTCTACTGACTGAAAAACACCAACAGAAAGATGCCAAGGGTCCCTGCTCATCTGCGTGAACATGCCTTGGGCATGCTGCAAGGAGGCATGAGGACTGCAGATGTGGCCAGGGCAATAATTTGCGATGTCCGTACTGTGAGATGCCTAAGACAGTGCTACAGGGAGACATGACGGACAGTTGATCGTACCCTTCCTGCAGGCTCATCCTGACATGACCCTCCAGCATGACAATGCCACCAGCCATACTGCTCATTCTGTGCGTGCCATACCAGCCATACTGCTCATTCCTGCAAGACATGAATGTCAGTGTTCTACCATGGCCAGCGAAGAGCCTGGATCTCAATCCCATTGAGCACGTCTGGGACCTGTTGGATCAGAGGGTGAGTGCTAAGGCAATTCCCTCCCCAAGAATGTCCGGGAACTTACAGGTGCCTTGGTGGAAGAGTGGGGTAACATCTCGCAGCAAGAACTGGCAAATCTGGTGCAGTCCATGAGGACCAAATCTGCCATGTCAGTCATGTTTACATGGCAGGAGATGAACAATTCCATCCAGAATAACCTACTGTTTATTTTTTTGCTTACTCCAAGGTCTTCTGATAATACTTGTCCCGTGTGATTCGACATCTGTGTTTTTTGAGAGAAATGTCTTGAGTTTGACAGGTGTTACTCGTGGTTTGAGTAAGAAAACAATACCTGATTCGATAAATTGAACGAAGTGCTGCGCATAGCATACAGTGCATTCGAAAGGTATTTGGACCCCTTGACTTTTTCCACATTTTGTTATATTACTGCCTTGTTCTAAAATGGATTACATTTTTATTTCCCCCTCATCAATCTACACACAACACCTCATGATGACAAAGCAAAAACAGGTTTTTAGAAATGTTTGCACATTTTATAAAAAAATATACTGAAATATCACATTTACATAAGTATTCAGACCCTTCACTCAGTACTTTGTTGAAGCACCTTTGGCAGCATTTACAGACTCTACAAGCTTGCCACATCTGGAGAGTTTCTCCCATTCTTCTCTTCAGATCCTCTCAAGATCTGTCAGGTTGGATGGGGAGCATCGCTGTATAGCTATTTTCAGGTCAGGGCTCTGGCTGGGCCACTCAAGGACGTTCAGAGACTTGTCCCAAAGCCACTCCTGCATTTTCTTGGCTGTATGCTTAGGGTCATTGTCCTGTTGGAAGGTGAACCTTCTCCCCAGTCTGAGGTCCTGAGTGCTCTGGAGCAAGTTTTCATCAAGGATCTCTCTGTACTCAGTTCAACGGACCAAATTTGGAGATAGTGAAAGGTTCTGAATTACTTCCCCGAATGCCTACATGCATTAACTTTCACAATGAATGATTTTGTTTATGTTTTGTGCGAATTAATTGAACATCGCCAAAGGCATCACAAAAAAATATTTAATGCAACCCTTGCTATTAATAGTAGTCTAAAAACCCATATAAAGTGCAAGTGAGCGGGTTGAGCATAACTGAGCGGGTTGAGCATAACTGAGCGGGTTGAGCATAACTGAGCGGGTTGAGCATAACTGAGCGGGTCGAGCATAACTGAGCGGGTCGAGCATAACTGAGCGGGTCGAGCATAACTGAGCGGGTCGAGCATAACACGTCAACCCTGTTACCCATAGATAGACAAAACGGGCTCAAAGTACTTTAACCACGTCAATTTTCCAATGTCAATAACTAGGTTTCCATCCAACCTTGAAGTACATGTCGGTTAAAAAATGTTATGACAGGCCTGATGGAAACAGACAATTTTTCCAAATGTCAACAAAACTAAATACGCTATTCAAGGTGGGATCTTTTTTTGTCTGTAAAATTAATTATGCGAGATGTCGGTGGAAATGGTTATTATGTCAATATTTGCACATAAAAGCATCATATCGAAGTATACTTGGAGTCACGCTGTGTGTGTGGTCCTCCAACTACAACTTGTCGGGAAAGCATGGAGTTTAGGACTATTAGGCTACACATGAAATAAGTGATGATGAACTTCACAGGGTGGTGAATGTGCAAGGTGATGAGCTTGATTTCCAATAAATATTGAGTGTCTTATTCTGGTGACATGATAATTGATTCTTTGCTGCCATTTGACAAATAAAAATAATCTCGCTCTTTTGTCCATAATAATAACCTTATCGTGTAATAGTGCTGTTAGCTACAGCGCACGTGCCAATACCAGAGGGGGAGAACTCGCTATATAACCCAACATTTATTGTGAATGTAGAGTTGAAAATGCAATGGAAGTATAACTTTTATTTTGTTAGGTACATAGAATTTAACCTCAAGGTATTTTTATGTGCACTACGTCATCACGCAGTACACCATATACAGCTCCTTTGGAAAGTATTCAGACCCCTCAACTTTTTCCACATTTTGTTAGGTTACAGCCTTATTCTAAAATTGATTAAAACATTTTTTTTCCGTCATCAATCTATTTTTGCAAATGTATTTATTAAAAACAAACGGAAATCGCATATTATCCAGACCCTTTACTTAGTACTTGGCAGACCTGTATTTGGAGAGTTTCTCCCATTCTTCTCTGCAGATCTACTCAAGCTCTCTCAGGTTGGAAGGGGAGCGTCGCTGCACAGCTATTTTCAGGTCTCTCCAGAAATGTTTTGTCCGGGGTCTTTCTGGATCATTCAAGGACATTTGTCACAAAGCCACTTCTGCATTGTCTGTGTTCAGGATCATTGTCCTGGTTATCTTTCCCTCAACCCTGACTATTCTCCCAGTCCCTGCCATTGAAAAACGTCCCCACAGCATGATGCTGCCACCACCATGCTTCACAGTAGGGATTCTTCACACCAGGTTTCTTCCAGATGTGATGGTTGGCAAAATCCAAAAAGGCCAAAGATTTCAATCTTGTTTCTCATGGTCTGAGAGAGTTTAGGTGCCTTTTTGGCAAACTCCAAGTGGGATTTCACGTGCCTTTTTATTGATCAGTGGCTTCCGACTGGCCAATCTACCATAAAGGCCTGATTTGGTGGAGTAGAGATGGTTGTCCTTCTGGAAGTTTCTTCCATCGCTACAGAGGAACTCTAGAGCTCTGTCAGACCATCGGGTTCTTGGTCACCACTCTGACCAAGGTCCTTCTCCCCTGATTGCTGTGTGCCGCCCCATGGGTCTCCGCCTGAAACAGAGCCTGGACTCGAACCAGGATCTCTCGTGGCACAGCTAGCACTGGGGTGCAGTGCCTTAGACCACTGCGCCAATCAGGAGGTCTCTAGGGGACCTTCAATGCTGCAGACATTTTGGTACCCTTCCCCAGAACTGTGCCTTGACACAATCCTGTCTCGGAGCTCTACGCACAATTCCTTCGCCCCCATGGCTTGGTTTTTGCTCTGACATGCTCTGTCAACTGTGGGACCTTATATAGACAGGTGTGTGCCTTTCCAAATCATGTCCAATTTAATTGGTGGACTCCAAATCAAGTTGTAGAAACGTCTCAAGGATGATCAATCGAAACAGGATGCAGCTGAGCTCAATTGAGTCTCCTAGCAAAGGGTCTGAATACTTAAGTAAATAACCTATTTCTGTTTTATTTTTCATACATTTTCAAAAATGTAAACCTATTTTCGAGTATTGTGTGTAGATTGAGGATTTTTAAGGCTGTAACGTAACAAAATGTGAAAAAAGATCAGGGTTATGAAATCTTTCCGAAATCTCTGTGAACCGGGGTATTTGGAAATAGCCACTGGGTGATTTTTCAATACCGTTTTAAACTACATCTTTGAAGTTTTTAAATACATTTTTATTTATTTGTAGCTACATTTTAAGTAAACGCCTGCAGTCAACTTGTGCAATACGTTAGGAGATACAGTAGATCACGTTCTTCATTTCACCTTTCACATTATGAAGCTTACCATAGTTTGTAAGCAGCACACTGGGTGAAAGCGGGAGCAGGTCCATCTGTGTATTGACAGGGGTTGCATTTTATATTGAAAGCCAAGTGTTTATATATATATTTTTGCTTCAATAGGGTGAACAGGCACATAAAGAAAATGCATTAGCGCAACACATCCAGCAGAAAATGGCTTAATTTTCATCAGATGACGACAGAACTGCTACGCTATTTTGCCGGCAGCCACACAAGTAAATGAGTTTACAATGAAAAAGCAGTCATTTTTTTGCAAAAACGATGCATGACCATTGTATTTTGAATGTTTATCATATAAATAATGTCGCCGGCTACTTTTCCTAATCTTTTGCTTAACGTTAATCTTGAATTTTACAGGAGAAAAGTAGGTTGGCTACGCTGAGGAAAAGTCTGAGCACTGTCTGCTGATAAATGCCCATTTGTGAATTCTCATCTGATTGGAGAAGTTCAACTGAAGCACAAAATGAGTCTGATGCAGAGCAGAAATTACAATGAGAAGCATTTTAGATCTGCATTTACCAAACGCAGCAAGAGATTTCTTAGTATTAGTGTTTTTATATTTTTTTCTGCACAACCCCTAATTTTAACTTGCTAGTAAATGGTGCCGGAGGAGATGGGTGACGTTTTTACGGGCTCCTAACCAATTGTGCTATTGTGTGTTTTTTTTTCCCCACGTGATTTGTAACTTGTATTGTACATAATGTTTCTGACACTTGCTCTTACGACCGAAAAGAGCGTCTGGATATCAGGAAAGCGATGACTCACCTTGGTAAGACATGGGGTCTCGGTCTATTTGTAAATAACAGCTGCTGTAGAATTTAAAAAATATATATCTTTTATTTATCTAGGCAAGTCAGTTAAGAACAAATTCTTATTTTACAATGACTGCCAAACACCCACCTAACCCTGATGACGCTGAGCCAATTGTGCGCCACCCTATGGAAGTCTCAAGGTTTTGCTCACGGTAGAGTATCTAATGATAAGCTGTAGACCACACTATTTGCCAAGAGTTTATCTATATTTTTCGTAGCTGTCTATTTACCACCACAAACCGATGCTGGCACTAAGACCACACTCAACCATCTGTGTAAGGCCTTAAGCAAACAAGACGATACTAATCCAGAGGCGGCGCTCCTAGTGGCGGAGACTTAAATCCGTTTTTACCTAATTTCTACCAGCATGTTAAATGTGCAACCAGAGGGGAAGAAAACTCTACTCAAGACCACCTTTACTCCACACACAGATATGTGTACAAAGCTCGCCCTCCATTTGGCAAATCTGACCATAACTCTATAATCCTCATTCCTGCGTACAAGCAAAAACTAAAGCAGGAAGTAACAGTTACTCGCTGAATATGGAAGTGGTCAGATGACGCAGATGCTAAACTACAGGACTGTTTTTCTAGCACAGGCTGGAATATGTTCCGGGATTCTTCCGATGGCATTGAGGAGAACACCACATCAGTCACTGGCTTCATCTATAAGTGCATCGATAACGTTGTCCCCACATTGACAAGAATCGTACTACACCGACTCGATGCTCGTCGGATGTGGCAGGGCTTGCAAGCTATTACAAACTACAAAGGGAAGCACAGCCGTGAGCTTCCCAGTGACAAGCCTACCAGACGAGCAAAATAACTTCTATGCGCGCTTTGAGAAAAGATCAGTTTCCACCTAATTTTGTGGGCAGTGTGCACACAGCCTGCCAGGTCTGGCTATGGTGGCCTCTCAATAGCAAGGCTATGCTCAGAGTCTGTACATAGTCAAAGCTTTGCTTAATTTTGTCAGGTGTTCTGCCACTGTGTACTCTCTGTTTAGGGCCAAATAGCATTAAAGATTGCTCTGGTTTTTTTGTTAATTATTTCTAATGTCAAGTAATTATATTTTAGTTTTCTCATGATTTGGTTGGGTCTAATTGTGTTGCTGTCCTCTCTCTCTCTCTGTCAGTGTATAGACTAGTTGTTTCTGTGTCAACTAGGAGTAAGGGCAGAAAGGTGCACTGATTCATCACCCATGGCTGAGTTATTGATGCACAGCATGTGGAGTGGCCTGACAATGTATGACCCGGTGTCTCTGTCACTCACTCACTCACTCACTCACTGGGAATGCTGCAAACTGTGTTCAGACTGAGGGATACCCACCAACTCTCCTATTAGCACAGCAAAATGTGTGTGTGTGCAGTGCGCACACACACACACTATGCGTGCAGACGACTGTCTCCCAGCTCTAACCTCAGAGGCTGTGTGTTTTTGAGACCCTAAACCTATGGAGGCTGCTCTCTGATAATACCATAAGCTAAGTCCCCGTTAAACAACTCACATCAGCCTGCCTCTGCCTGTGGCTGGGTGCCCATGGCAACGGTTATGGAACACGTGTCTGCTGTGCTGTGAGGGAGACTGTGACGATGTGCTGTTGGTACATGTGGCTGGAAGCAGCAGCAGCACCCAAGGAGAGCAGGTCTCTCTCTCTGTCTCTGTGTCAGGGCAGGGCTCTAGCTATTGTTTGTCAGTCCCAGAGCCGAGGTGTTGAATAATAGCAGACAGATGGTTTCCCCAGTATACCTTCCTCTCCCGACCTTCCCTCTATTTTCCACAGGCTCTGGGGTGGGTCAGGCGCAGCAGCCCGCTGATGTAAGGCTGCCTAAGATCTTGGCTTGGATGGCAACCCTGTCTGACTGTGGAACAGGCCTAAAACTAGCCGTTTTTTAAAGATAATTCAATTTATTCGTCAGTTGTACACGAGGTCCAACCAAAATGTTACTTTTGCTTTATCCCAACCTCTCTAAAAGACACACATACAGTACACATACAGGTAGGAGAGGTTGGAGCAGGGGGCTGCCACAACCCTCCGGTTGCCAGCTCACTTCCCGTTATATTTTTCCGGTCAGACCCAAGATTGAACTGGCAACCCTCCGGTTTCTGGCTGGTCTCTCTAACCGGTAGGCTACCTGCCACCTTATTCACCCCCAGGGCTCTCACGGGTTCCATGTTTGACGAGGGCTCAGGCTCAGCCAGTGTGTGGGTCTGCTGATAGCACAGTGTTTAAGGGTGATCATGACTGTTGGGATGGAGCTCTGTGTTTACAGTGTGCCTCCATGCATGAACATGTTGCAGGGTTGAGCTGTGGGCTCTGACTGTTGACACACTGGCAGGTGAGCGTGCGCGTGTGTGACCACGTGTGTGTGTGTGTGTGTGTGTGTGTGTGTGTGTGTGTGTGTGTGTGTGTGTGCGTCTCCCAGCTCTAACTTCAGACAAACAGGCAGAGCAGACTGAGGGGGAGGGGAGGGATGGAATTATTTAAGTTCAGTCAGTCTCCAAAACAGGAGGGAGGGAGGGAGTGTCTCTGTCTGTCTCTACCCTCTTTGTTCTCTCTCACACAGCTTTACATGAATGCAAACAGCCAGGCAGGAGTTGTGCAACACAGTAGCCCACTCACTTTATGTGCACCAGATGCCTACTTCAGCAACATGATTGTAAAGTTATTATGGATATAAATAGTTGTTTTTATAAACCATTAAATTGTGCTTTAGCTGACCTCAGTGGAATTTAAGCAACATTGTAGAACAGGCAAAGTTGTAAATAGGCTGCAATTGCTATACTGAATGTTTCCAGAATGTTATGATGTCCAATTGTTACGACAATTTTCTTGTTACTACCATTTGTCTTTCTCGATTTCTCAATTTCTCTCGCTTTTTTTTTCTTTCTCTCCCTTTCTCAAATTCAAGTGTTAAAATTCATATTGCTTTATTGCCAAAGCAGTATAGTGGTACAGCATTTCAGTAAATACAGTACAATGCAATGAAGTTAATGAGTTCCTTTCAGTAGTAGTAATAATAGTACATATATAATCATGTATAAAAATACAACACTACTGCTGTTGTACTGTGTAGTCTTAAAAAATAAGATTTAAAAAAAAAGAATGGCTAACAAATAAATGAACTGTACATGGATGATGGTTACACTATGTATTACTTGTAAGTTATGTAAATACTTCAGTGAATTAATGGTCAAGGGATGTCCCTCAGGCTATGGCAAATCATATACAGTCAGGCAAAAAAGTATTCAGCCACCAATTGTGCCAGTTCTCCCACTTAAAAAGATGAGAGAGGCCTGTAATTTCCATCATAGGCACACTTCAACTATGACAGACAAAATGAGGGGGAAAAAATCCAGAAAATCACATTGTAGGATTTTTAATGAATTTATTTGCAAATTATGGTGGAAAATAAGTATTTGCTCACCTACAAACAAGCAAGATTTCTGGCTCTCACAGACCTGTAACTTCTTCTTTAAGAGGCTCCTCTGTCCTCCACTCATTACCTCTATTAATGGCACCTGTTTGAACTTGTTATCAGTATAAGACACCTGTCCACAACCTCAGTCACACTCCAAACTCCACTATGGCCAAGACCAAAGAGCTGTCAAAGGACACCAGAAACAAAATTGTAGACCTGCACCAGGCTGGGAAGACTGAATCTGCAATAGGTAAGCAGCTTGGTTTGAAGAAATCAACTGTGGGAGCAAATATTAGGAAATGGAAGACATACAAGACCACTGATAATCTCCCTCGATCTTGGGGCTTCACGCAAGATTTCACCCCGTGGGGTCAAAATGATCACACGAACGGTGAGCAAAAATCCCAGAACCACACGGGGGGACCTAGTGAATGACCTGCAGAGAGCTGGGACCAAAGTAACAAAGCCTACCATCAGTAACACACTACGCCGCCAGGGACTCAAATCCTGCAGTGCCAGACGTGTCCCCCTGCTTAAGCCAGTACATGTCCAGGCCTGTCTGAAGTTTGCTAGAGAGCATTTGGATGATCCAGAAGAATATTGGGAGAATGTCATATGGTCAGATGAGTTTTGGTAAAAACTCAACTCGTCGTGTTTGGAGGACAAAGAATGCTGAGTTGCATCCAAAGAACACCATACCTACTGTGAAGCATGGGGGTGGAAACATCATGCTTTGGGGCTGTTTTTCTGCAAAGGGACGACTGATCCGTGTAAAGGAAAGAATGAATGGGGCCATGTATCGTGAGATTTTGAGTGAAAACCTCCTTCCATCAGCAAGGGCATTAAAGATGAAACGTGGCATTGAAGATGAAACGTGGCTGGGTCTTTCAGCATTACAATGATCCCAAACACACCGCCCGGGCAACGAAGAAGTGGCTTCGTAAAGAAGCATTTCAAGGTCCTGGAGTGGCCTAGCCAGTCTCCAGATCTCAACGCCATAGAAAATCTTTGGAGGGAGTTGAAAGTCTGTGTTGCCCAGCAAATACTTATTTTCCACCATAATTTGCAAATAAATTCATTGAAATTCCTACAATGTGATTTTCTGGATTCTTTTTTTATTTTTATTTTGTCTGTCATAGTTGAAGTGTACCTATGATGAAAATTTAAAAAACAGGCCTCATCTTTTTAAGTGGGAGAACTTGCACAATTGGTGGCTGACTAAATACTTTTTTTGCCCCACTGTATTTCAGTGAAATATGGAACCGTTCGGTATTTTATCTAACGGGTGGCATTCCTAAGTCTAAATATTCTTGTTACATTGCACAACCTTCAATGTTATGTCATAATTACGTAAAATTCTGGCGAATTAGTTCGCAATGAGCCAGCCAGCCCAAACTGTTGCATATACCCTGACTGAGCGCAAGAGAAATGACACAATTTCACCTGGTTAATATTGCCTGCTCAGCTGGATTAGTAGTTATAACTAGTGATTATGATTGATTGTTTTTTATAAGGTAAGTTTAATGCTAGCTAGCAATTTAGCTTGGCTTCTACTGCATTTGCGTAACAGGCAGGCTACTCATGGAGTGCAATGGTTAGAGCGTTGGACTAGTTAACTGTACGGTTGCAAGATTGGAACCCCTGAGCTGACAAGGTGAAAATCTGTCATTCTGCACCTGAACAAGGCAGTTAACCCACCGTTCCTAGGCCGTCATTGAAAATAAGAATGTGTTCTTAACTGACTTGCCTAGTTAAATAAAGGTATAATAATAATAATCGGATATCGGCGCCCAAAAATACAGATTTCCGATTGTTATGAAAACTTGAAATCTGTCCTAATTAATCAGCCATTCCGATGAATAAGTCGACCTCTAGTATGTTTAGCAGCATGAGTGAAGGAGGCTTTGTTGCAAAATAGGAAGCCGATTCTAGATTTAATTTTGGATTGGAGATGCTTAATGTGAGTCTGGAAGGAGAGTTTACAGTCTAACCAGACACCTAGGTATTTGTAGTTGTCCACATATTCTGTGGGCAGCGATCGGTCGACGAGCATGCATTTAGTTTTACTAGCATGGCCAGGTCGATGAAGACAGCTGCACAGTACTGTCTTTTATCGATGGTGGTTATGATATCATTTAGGACCTTGAGCGTGGCTGACGTGCACCCATGACCAGCTCGGAAACCAGATTGCAAAGCGGAGAAGGTACGGTGGGATTCGAGTTGCTGCGGAGGGTGCAGAGCTGTTGGCCGGGGTAGGGGTTTTTGAAGGCCAAATAGCAATTGAGTTTATTCTGTGTTTTTGTGTCATTTGTCAAATAGGTTTTTATATCCGTAACAATGTGATTTGATTTCCCTGTGTATGAAAAATAGGTTTGTTTAGTGTTTTTAACAGCTGACATAGGGGACTCTTTTCAGGGTTCAGGACTTGGGTTTCTAGCTTTGAATTGTAAGGATGTTTTGGGGCTTCATTTCAAATGGTGCCAAAATGTTAGTCCTTTTCTTTATATTTACAATTATAAAGGGAATCTTCCGAATTCCGCTCTGCATGCATTATCTGGTATTTTCTTTTTGATATTTAAGATTATTCTGCAGATGTCTGTATGTAGATTTTCTTTTGGGTTTTTCTCCCAATGCTTATAATCGTAATTAGCGGTTGAACCCTAAACCTCGCTTCCATCATAGTGCAAAAGTTAAAATTACACTTGAATATTTTGCACCAAAATTGGATAGGATTATTGAGAATTGTTTTTTTATGGAGTACAATGCTTTGCGGGCTGTTTCTTTTAGTGCATTCACTGCCAGACCAAATCCACCAGAGGCACAGATTTTTAGTCCAAGGTAGTTGGGCATGTTCAACCATGGTATTTCCTCATTTGAAGGAGTGTCTGCTGCTCTGAATCCTGGCCTTTTACTGGAAAATCACGACTTTGGTTTCCTGAAAGTTGATATGTTGATTGCCCAGTTGATGCTGTATTCCCAAAGAGTGTTAAGTTGTTCCTGTAGACATTGCTCTATTGGTGACAGTAGGACGAGGTCATCTGCGTAGAGGGTGAGTCCAGGGGCTACAGATCGTTCCAACAACACTGCTAGTTCATTGATGTAGATGTTGAACAAGGTCAGACTTAAACTGCACCCTTGTTTCACCCTTCACCCTTGTGCAACAAAAACTATGTTATTTTATTGTTCAATACTACATGTGTTTGTTTAATACTATATATGTTTGTGTAAATTGATTTTGATGTTGTATACTTTCCCCTTTTTGGAGGGTTTTGTAGTATAATCCAGAATGCCATATGGAATCAAAAGCATTCTTAAAATCAACAAAACATGCTAATTATTTTCCTCTTTTCTGATGAACATGCTTTGTGTGTGTGTGTGTGTGTGGTCTGTTCTGTGTTTGGGTAGAAAGCCTATAATTCTTTTGCTGAGAGCATTGTTGTGTAAGGAAGGTCTGTATTTGGTTATTGAGAATACAGCAGAACAGTTTCCCCATGTTACTAGTGACACATAGTATCCTATAGTTATTAGGGTCTAGTTTGTCACCTTTTTTTATATACATGTGGGTTACGAGCCCCTGGTTCCAAATATCAGGGAAGCAGCCACTCTCCAAAACCAGGTTGAATAGTTTTAATAAGGCATCCTGCAGCTCAGTAGTACTGTGTTGAAGCATTCCATCCCTGATGTTGTCAGGACCACATGCATTTCCAGGCTTTGTATTTTCTTTGACAGTTCAGCCTGTGTAATTTGGTGTTCAATTTGGGTTCTTGATTTTTAAAAATTGTTTGTTCAAGGGAGCTGAGATTTTTCTCGCATATTTTTGGGGTCGTCTGATGGTATTATTCCATAGAGACTTTCAAAAATGTATCTTCCAAATGTTGCAATTTTGAATGGCTAGGTCATTCCTCTGTTTTCCATTTAGACTATTTCATTCAGAACTGGTTTCCATCAATGGGGTCTTCAATCTCTTTCAGAGTTCTCAGAATACTCCGAACGTCTCTATCCTGTGGTTAGTGATGTATTCTATTTGATCAAGGTCTGTTTTTTTCCCTTTATGAGATTACATTCAGCATCAAATGTTTTTTTTTTTTGAGGTTTCCAATTAGAACAGTTTTTTTTATTTTTAAATGTTGCTTAAATGTGGTTTTGTGGCTGCTTTATGATAATCTAATTACATTTATTTACAGCCAAAGTTATGTTGGAGGTTTGGGCTGAATATAGTTGAATGGAAATCATTGATACAGGTTGTAATTTCTAGGCAGCGCAATGCTGTGTTTTAAGTGTGTTGAACTGTCAGGGGTCCATATGTATGTTTTATTTACATGAATCAGTGTACGGGGCTCTGTTCGTGTGGTCTTTGGGTGGAGAAGTCTTTTCAAAAAGACTGGCAGTGGTCAGACAATAGTGTCGGTGGTCTGACAGTGGATGCCCTAACGGAGGAGGGGTCCAAGTCTGATATTGCTTAGTCAACAACACTGGTCTGAAGAGCTGAGCAGTAGCTGAACCTTCCCAAACAATCCCCTCTAATCATGCCATTAATAAAATACAGGACTAAGGCTTGACATACTGTAGATGCACCAACTCCTTTCCATTTTTGTTCCCTACCTGGTCTGGGCTATTTCTATTACTAGTGATGGGATGGGTATGTGGAGGGATGTCCAAATATATGTCTATAACCCTCAGGGTCTACACATTCAAGTTCAGAACCGGTTTTAGTATTCAAATATCTACACAAAAGCACATTTCGCTCAGCTTGAAAGGGGTTCTCTCTTTGGACATGATCAGAGAAGCATACACAGCACCTATATAGAAATCATTGTCACTAAGGAATGTGCATTTGAGTTTTAACCAAATGTTTCCCTTTTTGATTTGGCTCAGCGAAAGAACCTGTTTAATACCATATGATCATTCCTCCCGAAACCCTGTTCGGTTTTATATTTTACTGGTGGAAGTAGAATTTCCCTATAGCCTGAAGGACATTGAGTATCTATACTGAACAAAAATATAAACTCAACATGCAACAATTTCAAAGATTTCGCGGTGTTACAGTTTATATTCGGTCAATTGAGAAATTCATTAGACCCTAATCTATGGATTTCACAGATACCAAAAAAAAAGGTAGGGGCGTAGATCGGCCCACCATTTGCCTCATGCAGCGCGACACATCTCATTCGCTTAGAGTTCATCAGGCTGTTGATTGTGGCCAGTGGAATGTTGTCCCACTCCTCGTCAATGCCTGTGCGAAGACGCTGGATATGGGCTAAAACTAGAACACGCTGTCGCACCCTTCGGTCCAGAGCATCGCAAACATGCTCAATGGGTGACATGCAGTCCGGGTGAGTATGAAGGCCATGGATGATCTGGGACATTTTAAGCTTCCAGGAATAGTGTACAGATCATTGCGACATGGGGCTGTGTATTATCATGCTGAAACATGAGGTGCTTTTTAAAAAAAAAAAAATGTATTTAACCTTTATTAACTAAGCAAGTCCAGTTAAGAACAAATTCTTATTTACATTGACGGCATTTGGAGAACAGTGGGTTAACTGCCTTGTTCAGGGGCAGAACGACAGATACCGTGTCAGCTCGGGGATTTGATCCAGCAAACTTTCGGTTTACTGGCCCAACGCTCTAACCACTAGGCTACCTGCTGCCCCAATGGCGGTGGATGAATGGCACAACAGTGGGCCTCATGATGGCCTCATGGTATCTCAGTGCGTTCAAATTGCTATCGATATAATGCAGTTGTGTTCGTTGTCTGTAGTTTATGCCTGCCCATACCATAACCCCAGCACCACCATGGGGCACTCTGACGTGACGCCATACATGTGGTCTGCAATTGTGAGGCCGGTTGGACGTACAGCCAAATTCTCTAAAATGACGTTGGAGGCGGCTTATGGTAGAGAGATTAACATTAAATTCACTGGCAACGGCGCTGGTAGACTTTATTGCAGTCAGCATGCCAATTGCACGCTCCCTCAACTTGAGATCTGTGGCATTGTGTTGTGACAAAACTGCACATTTTAGAGTGGCCTTTAATTGTCCCCGGCACAAGGTGCACCTGTGTAATGATCATGCTGTTAAATCAACTTCTTGATATACCACAACTGTCAGGTGGATGGAGAAATACTAACAGGGATGTGAACAAATTTGTGCAAAAACATTTGAGAGAAATAAGCTTTTTGTGCATATGGAACGTTTCTGGGATCTTTTATTTTATCTCATGAAACATGGGACCAACACTTTACATGTTGCGTTTAAATTTTTGTTCAGTGTAACACCATGTTTCTAGAAGTGTTATTATGTCTTAACCTTTGGTGTTAAGAAACTGGAATTGTGGTCGTAGGTCTTAAGGTCGAGAAGTACAAGCCCAGGATATAACAATAGTTAATGATCTCATTTCATATCAGTGTATGTATAGCCATATATCACATGGTTAGAATTAAAGTACAGATGAAGTTGGAAGTTTACATACACTTAGGTTGGAGTCATTAAAACTTGTTTTTCAACCACTCCACAAATGTTTTGTTAACAAACTATAGTTTTGGCAAGTCGGTTAGGACATCTACTTTGTGCATGACACAATACATTTTCCCAACAGTTGTTTACAGACATTTTCCTTTTATAATTCATTGTATCACAACTCCATTGGGTCAGAAGTTTACATACACCAAGTTGACTGAGCCTTTAAACAGCTTGGAAAATTCCAGAAAATGATGCCATTGCTTTAGAAGCTTCTGATAGGCTAATTGACATCATTGGAGTCAATTGGAGATGTACCTATGGAGGTATTTTGCCTCTTTGCTTGACATCATGGGAAAATCAAAAGAAATCAGCCAAGACCTCAGAAAACAGTTATAGACAAGTCTGGTTCATCCTTGGGAGCAATTTCCAAACGCCTGAAGGTACCACGTTCATCTGTACAAACAATAGTACGCAAGTCTAAACACCATGGGTCCACACAGCTGTCATACCACTCAGGAAGGAGACGCATTCTTTCTTTTAGAGATGAACGTACTTTGATGAGAAAAGTGCAAATCAATCCCAGAGCAGCAGCAAAAGACCTTGTGAAGATGCTGGAGGAAATGGGTACAAGTATCTATATCCACAGTAAAACGAGTCCTATATCAACATAACCTGAAAGGCCGCTCAGCAAGGAAGAGGAAGAAGCCACTGCTCCAAAACTGCCATAAAAAAGCCAGACTACGGTTTGCAACTGCACATGGGGACAAAGATCATACTTTTTGGAGAAATGTCCTCTGGTCTGATGAAACAAAAATAGAACAGTTTGGCCATAATGACAATTGTTATGTTTGGAGGAAAAAGGGGCTTGCAAGCCGAAGAACACCATCCCAACCGTGAAGCAACGGGGTGGCAGCATCATGTTGTGGGGGTGCTTTGCTGCCGGAGGGACTGGTGCACTTCACAAAGATGGCATCATGAGAAGGAAAATGATGTGGATATATTGAAGCAAGATCTCAATACATCAGTCAAAGTTCAAGCTTGGTCACAAATGGGTCTTCCAAATGGACAATGACCCCAAGCATACTTCCAAGGTTGCGGCAAAATGGCTTAAGGACAACAAAGTCAAGGTACTGGAGTGGCCATCACAAAGCCCTGACCTCAATCCTATTGAAACATTTCTGGGCAAACTGAAAAAGTGTGTGCAAGCAAAGAGGCCTACAAACCTGACTCAGTTACACCAGCTCTGTCAGGAGGAATGGGCCAAAATGTACCTAACTTATTGTGGGATGCTTGTGGAAGGCTACCTGAAACATTTGACCCAAGTTAAACAATTTAAAGGCAATACACTCAATTAGTATTTGATAGCATGTAAACTTCTGACCCACTGGGAATGTGATGAAAGAAGGGTTGAAATAAATCATTTCACATTCTTAAAATAAAGTGGTGATCCTAACTGACCTAAGACAGGGAATTTTTACTAGGATTAAATGTCAGAAATTGTGAAACTGAGTTTAAATGTATTTGGCTAAGGTCTATGTAAACTTCCAACTTCAACTGTACATAAGAAATGAATACACAAACAAATTTAGAACTCTCTTTCTTTCTCAGTGGCTCTTGGGCGTAACCAGGCCTTGAAGAGAGAGAAGCCCAAATGGAAGAGTGACTATCCAATGACGGACGGCCAGCTGCGCAGTAAGCGGGATGAGTTCTGGGACACTGCGCCCGCCTTCGAGGGCCGCAAGGAGATCTGGGACGCGCTCAGGGCCGCCGCCCAGGCCTTCGAGAGCAACGACCATGAACTGGCCCAGGCCATCATCGACGGGGCCAGCATAACATTGCCACACGGTACGACACACACATAACATATCTACTCCTTTATCAGCTCTGTCTATCTGCCCCCTCTCTTTGTTAGCCTGTAACATAACACTTCCACTCGATACGTCACACATTCCATAGACCCCTGCCCTCTTTCAACTGTCCCCTCACTGTTATAGCATAACACTGCCTCACGTTATGAAACACACACACACCATCTCTCTACAGCAGACATGACACATCTATCAGCTCTCGCCCTCTATCTGTTCTACGTCTGTCACGATGATTCAACACACACACACACAGCCCTCTTTTTCTGCACACCATCCGTGTCATACTTTTCTGACTATTTTGAGGAAGTGTATACTGGCTACGGCTTCTCAAAATGGACAAACGGTACTATTGCTCCTTTTTTCTCTCGTTTTTCAAGTGAAGGTCCTTTCAGGGAATATGTAAGCACACTTGTTCGGCTAGCTGAAGCATGCTGACGGCTTAACACACCTGGCTGATTTGTGGTGTCCATTTTGGAGAGAGAAATGCCGTGGGATCTTTTGTGACCACAGGACCTCGGTTTAACATCTCATCCTAAGGACTCTGCAGGGCAGGGTCCCTGTCACTACCCTGGGGCATTGGACTCTCCTTAGAGCAGAGGAAAGAGTGTCCCCTACTGGTTCTCCAATCTTACTGTGTCTTCACGGGTGGTCTCTCGACCAGACCCAATCCTGTTTAACTTCAGAGGAAAGCTGGCTGGGTGGTATGCCGGTTGGCTTTCCTGAGTCTTTTTGAGGCCTTCCTTTCTCTTATCTCGTCACACCATTATGTTGTCTCTGTCTCTGTTTTGCTTCAGTCAGTTCTGTCATCCAATTTCTCTGCATGCGATGCAGCAGGCCCCCGCTTCCATATACTTCCCTACCAGCTGAAGCTGTCAGTCCGTGGTCTGTGGAGAGGAATATTACATAATCTCTTTAATCCCTCCTCCCAGACACACACACAGACAGACAGACCAACACATCCATCCGTCCCCCTGCAGCCTTCCTGATTGTGAGGCCGGCTGTTGAACAGAACCAATTAGCTCTATGAAGATAGTCCAACTGTCCTGCTCTGAAGTTACACTGCCGCAAAGAGCCAGAGGCCGGCCGGCTGGCTGAGATACTGTAGAATAGATGGAATGAGCCATCAAGGTTAAGGTCAGCCCTGTGTTTGTCCATACTAGCCTGCCCTCTGCTCACCTTCTCTTTTGACTTCTGCTTTGAAGTCAGGTTCCCCACCCTCCACTCATCTTTTTTGGTCTCTCACCAAAAACACTGCTAAAAGGTTTGTGTGGTGCCTGCCTTGGCGCTGCTCTGGGAGTGGTTTGAATCTGAGCCATAGAGACAGCAGGGGAGAGTGGTTTGATCTGTACAGTGGCAGACAGGGTGAGCTCACCTTTAAAAGTCCATGCACCAACACAGAGCCCAGAGAGAAAGAGAGCGAGAGAGTGCCTGTATCTCAAGAATAAAGTTTTTTATTTTTTATTGTCTGTTTGTGGGAACAGAATATGTGGGAACTCCTTCAAGACTATTGGAAAAGCATTCCAGTTGAAGTTGATTGAGCAAATGCCAAGAGTGTGCAAAGCTGTCAAGGCCAAGGGTGGCTTCTTTGAAGAATCCCAAATATAAAATATGGTTTGATTTGTTTAACACATTTGGTTACTACTGTACATGATCCCATATGTGTTATTTCATAGTTTTGATGTATTTCACTATTTTACAATGTAGAAAATAGTAAAAATAAAGAAAAACCCTGGAATGAGTAGGTGTGTCAACTTTTGACTGGCACTGTAAGTATTCAGACCCTTTGCTATGTGAATTGAAAATGAGCTCAGGTCCATCCTGTTTCCATTGATCATCCTTGTGATGTTTCTACAACTTGATTGGAGTCCACCTGTGGTAAATCAAATTGATTGGACATGGTTTGGAAAGGCACACACCTGGCTATATAAGGTCCCACAGTTAACAGTGCATGTTAGAGCAAAAACAAAGACAGGATTGTGTCGAGGCACAGATCTGGGGAAGGGTACAACAAAAATTCTGCAGTAGTGAAGGTCCCCAAGAACACAGTGGCCATCATTATTAAATGGAAGAAGTTTGGAACCACAAAGACTCTTCTTAGAGCTGGCCACCTGTCCAAACTGAGCAATCAGGGGAGAAGGGCTTTGGTCAGGGAGATGACCAAGAACCTGAAGGTCACACTGACATCTGTGGAGGTGGGAGAACCTTCCAGAAGGACAACCATCTCTGCAGCACTCCACCAATCAGGCCTTTATGGTAGAGTGGCCAGACAGAAGCCACTCCTCAGTAAAAGGCACATGACCGCCTGCTTGGAGTTTGCCAAAAGGCACCTAAAAACTCTGACTATGAGAAACAGGATTCTCTGGTCTGATGATACCAAGATTGAACTCTTTGGCCTGAATGCCAAGCGTCACGTCTGGAGGAAACCTGGCACCATCCCTACGGTGAAACAGGGAAACCAATCATCCTGTTGGTATGTTTTTCAGCGTCAGGCACTGGGTGACCAGTCAGGATCGAGGCAAAGTGCAGAGAGATCCTTGATTTTAAAAACCTTCTCAAGACTTCAGACTGGGGCGAAGGTTCACCTTCCAACAGGACAACAACCCTGATCACACAGTCAAGACAGTGCAGGAGTGGCTTCAGGACAAGTCTCTGAATGTCCTTGAGAGGCCCAGCCAGAGCCCGAACTTGAACCCAGTTGAACATCTCTGGAGAGACCTGAAAATAGCTGTGCAGCGATGCTCCCCATCCATCCTGACTGCGCTTGAGAGGATATGCAGAGAAGAATGGGAGAACTCCCAAAATACAGGAGTGCCAAGCATACCCAAGAAGACTCGAGGCTGTAATCTTTGCCAAAGGTCATTCAACAAAGTACTAAGTATAGGGTCTGAATATTTATGTAAATGTGATATTCCTCTTCTTTATGTTTTAATACTTTTGCAAACATTTCTGAAAAACCTTTTTTTGCTTTGTCATAATGGGGTATTGTGTGTAGATTAGGGATTTTATGGGGTGGGGAATAAGTCTAACGTAACAAAATGTGTAAAAAGTTAAGTGGTCTGAACACTTTCTGAATGCACAGTATTGTGAATTGCTCATGAATGAGAACCTAGATTTTTAGGCCTTATCGCCCAGCCCTAATAAACACATACGCCCCTTCATGAGGTGGCAAAACACTGCCCCCGCTTTGCCTGTTCTATATGTCCGGTTATATGACCAGTGACATGACATGGTTGAAGCTGTTGGTGTCTGGGAAGCACTCGGCAAGGTTACCAACAGTACAAAGTACAAGAGTGCTGCCTCATCAGAACATGGATTTGGCCTGAGTTATTGTAAGACCTCTCCTGAGCCCATTCTCTCTCACGGCCCCCGGTCGCTCCATAATACACTGACATCCTTATCTCCCCCGCCAATCGTCTGCCATTTTGTCTCAGACCGGGTGTCACTGGGTTGGTGTAAATTAGCCTTGTGTATCCCCCCCACCCCTGTCCAGATTAGAGGTAGATTAGCTGGGCTGGCTGGCTGCTTTAATGCGGTGCTGTGGAGCTGCAGCTGTGGATTCCTGAGGCCTGCGGTCAATGTCTCCTGAGAGAGCAGGGGAAAACACACCCCTCTAGTACATTGCAATCACTGGCAGACAGGCAGGGAGGGAGGAATCTCACAAACAGGCCTCTCTCGCTCTCCTCTCTCTCGGTCTCTCACACACAAAGGAAAATCAATCACCAGGGTTCAGTCAATATAGAATCTCTCCCTATCAGCACTCCACTGGCATTGCTGTCCGACTGCCAGGTTCATAGATTCAGGCCTCCTTTGTCTTGTCAACATACTTCTATTACTACAGTAGCTATCAACATTTCTGACTGCTAGTTCATGAACATAATACGAGTGATGTGATCAGTTTGAGATATGGGTTACATGTTTGGTTATGAGAGGGTCAGTTGACAGTGTTCCAGTGTCAGTTTTCCGCTACTGTGCATTCCTTTTAGACACGCCAGTCTTGGGCCTGTATCCACAAAGCGTCTCAGAGTAGGAGTGCAGGTTTTTAAAGTATAGATCATAATGAATAAGACCTATTGACAGGTGGGGACCTGATCCTAGATCAGCACTCCTACTCTTGAGAGGCTTTATTGATACGGGCTCTGATCTACAATGAGTGGATGGATCTCAGCTGGAACTACAAAGTCTTGTGATATTATATGCCGGCCATGATTCTGAGTTACACCTGAGCAACCCCCCCACCTCCCCCCTCCATCCCTGCTGTCTGACACTGGTGCCGAAAGGAGGCCTGCCTAGCTATTTAGGGCATGCTCATGACTCCCAGAGACATGGTTATTTTGAAAGAGACTTCTCATGTGTCCTAGCAGGGAGACAGACGGCCAGACCGCTAGCTGTGTGTCATGTACAGTTGAAGTTTACATACACTTAGGTTGAAGTCATTAGAACTCGTTTTGGTAAGTTGGTTAGGACATCTACTTTGTTTACAGACAGATTATTTCACTTATTCGCTGCATCACAATTCCAGTGGGTCAGGAGTTTTACATACACTAAGTTGACTGTGCCGTTAAACAGCTTGGAAAATTCCAGAAAATGATATCATGGCTTTAGAAGCTTCTGATAATTTGAGTCTGTCAATTAGCCTATTGGAGGTGTACCTGTGGATGTATTTGAAAGCCTACCTTCAAACTCAGTGCCTCTTTGCTTGACATCATGGGAAGATCTAAAGAAATCAGCCAAGCCCTCATAAAAAAAGATTGTAGACCTCCACAAGTCTGGTTCTTCCTTGGGAGCAATTTCCAAAAGCCTGAAGGTACCACGTTCATCTGTACAAACAATAGTACGCAGGTATAAACACCATGGGATCACTCAGCCTTCATACTGCTCAGGAAGGAGATGCGTTCTGTCTCCTAGAGATATCCCAGAACAACAGCAAAGGACCTTGTGAAGGTGGTGGAGCAAAACGGTACAGAAGTATCTATATCCACAGTAAAACAAGTCCTATATTGACAACCTGAAACGCTGCTCAGCATGAAAGAAGCCACTGCTCCAAAACCGTCATAAAAAAGCCAGACTACGGTTTGCAACTCCACATGGGGACAAAGATCGTATTTTTTTTAGAAATGTCCTCTGGTCTGATGAAGCAGAAATAGAACTGTTTGGCCATAATGACCATCGTTATGTTTGGAGGATAAGGGGGAGGCTTGTATGGCGAAGAACACCATCCCAACCGTGAAGCACGGGGGTGGCAGCATCATGTTGTGGGGGTGCTTTGCTGCAGGAGGGACTGGTGCACTTCACAAAATAGATGGCATCATGAGAAGGAAAATGATGTGGATATATTGAAGCAACATCTCAAGACATCAGTCAGGAAGTTAAAGCTTGGTCGCAAATGGGTCTTCCAAATGGACAATAACCCCAAGCATATTTCCAAAGTTGTGGCAAAATGGCTTAACTTCTTATGGTATAGGGAACGGTTGCATCCCACTTGGGAAAAGCCAGGGAAAATGCAGCGTGGCAAATAAAATAAAAATGATATAAACATCAAACTTTCGTTAAATCACACATGTAAGATACTCAATTAAAGCTACACTCATTGTGAATCCAGCCAACATGTCAGATTTGAAAAAGGCTTTTCGGCGAAAGCATAAGAAGCTATTATCTGATGATAGCACAACAGTAAACAAAGGCAAGTCAGTTAAGAACAATTCTTATTTTCAATGACGGCCTAGGAACAGTGGGTTAACTGCCTGTTCAGGGGCAGAACAACAGCTCGGGGGTTTGAACTTCCAACCTTCCGGTTACTAGTCCAACGCTCTAACCACTAGGCTACCCTGCCGCCCCTATCTGTGTTCAATACAGGAACCAAACCAAGCTACTTTTCACGTCTTGCGCAACTCTCAACAGTGTTACGCAGTTCCCAGATGGCCTACTTCTTCATTGCACAAATGAATAACCTCAACCAAATTCCATAGACTGGTCACATCCAGTGGAAGCGGGATGAACTGAAAACAAGTTCCTAAGAAATGTCGTTTGCCAACGAGAACTCACTGAACAGACAGACCTAAAAAAAAATCTGAACGGTTAGTCCTCTGAGTTTTGCCTGCTACATAAGTTCTGGTATACTCAGACATGATTCAAACAGTTTTAGAAACTTCAGGGTGTTTTCTATCCAAATCTACTAATAATATGCATATCTTATATTCTTGGCATGAGTAGCAGGAAGTTGAAATTGGGCACGCTATTTATCCAAAAGTGAAAATGCTGCCCCCTATACCTTAAGAAGTTAAGGACAACAAAGTCAAGGTACTGGAGTGGCCATCACAAAGCCCTGACCTCAATCCTATAGAAAATTTGTGGACAGAACTGAAAAAGCATGTGCAAGCAAGGAGGCCTATAAACCAGTTGCACCAGTTCTGTCAGGAGGAATGGGTCAAAATTCACCCAACTTATTGTGGGAAGCTTGTGGAATGCTACCCAAAATGTTTGACCGAAGTTAAACAATTTAAAGGCAATGCTACAAAATACTAATTGACTGTATGTAAACTTCTGACCCACTGGGAATGTGATGTGATGAAAGAAATAAAAGCTGAAATAAATATCTGTACTATTATTCTGACATTTCACATTCTTAAAATAAAGTGGTGATCCTAACTGACCTAAGACAGGGAATTTTTACCAGGATTAAATGTCAGGAATTGTGAAAAACTGAGTTTAAATGTATTTGGCTAAGGTGTATGTAAACAACACCGGAAACTTTTCCCACACTGCAACAGTCCTCCCTTTCTGTGGAGTCTTATCGCATTGTGATGTAATAAACATACCAGCACTGCAGTGCAGGGAGCATATCACACTGCATCACAAGACATATTCTACCTCCAGGATAAGACAAATAACAAGCTGGCACTTAATGGACTGTACAAGGCTATAAACAAGCAAGGAAACCTACATCCAGAGGCTGCTGTTCTGGTTGCCTGGCGATTTTAATTCTGCGTCACTAAGACACATGATGCCCAATTTACTATGCCTGTACTCAGCCAATCTGTAAATAGCACACTCAACTACCTCATTCCCATATTGTTATTTATCTTCTTGCTCTTTTGCACCCCAGTATCTCTACTTGCACATCATCATCTGCACATCTATCACTCCAGTGTTAATGCTAAATTGTCATTATTTCGCCTCTGGCCTATTTATTGCCTTACCTCCCTAATCTTCTACATTTGCACACACTGTACATAGATTTTTCTATTGTTTATGTGTAACTGTTGTTTTTGTCGCACTGCTTTGCTTTTTATCTTGGACAGGTCGCAGTTGTAAATGAGAACTTGTTCTCAACTGGCCTACCTGGTTAAATAAATGTTAAAATGGCTTAAGGACAGCAAAGTCAAGATACTGGAGTGGCCATCACAAAGCCCTGACCTCAAACCTCTAGAAAATTTGTGGGCAGAATTGAAAAAGCATGTGCAAGCAAGGAGGCCTTATAAACCTGACTCAGTTACATCAGCTCTGTCAGGAGGAATGTACCAAAATTCACCCAACTTATTGTGGGAAGCTTGTGGAAAGCTACCCAAAATGTTTGACCCAAGTTAAACAATTTAAAGGCAATGCTACCAAATACTAATTGAGTGTATGTAAACTTCTGACCCACTGGGAATATGATGAAAGAAATTAAAGCTGAAATAATTCTCTCTACTATTATTCTGACATTTCACATTCTTAAAATAAAGTGGTGATCCTAACTGACCTAAGACAGGGAATTTTTACTAGGATTAAATGTCAGGAATTGTGAAACTGAGTTTAAATGTATTTGGCTAAGGTGTATGTAAACTTCCGACTTTAACTGTACATAAATACAAATGAGTCTTAAGAAGACAGTGATAGTAATTGCAATGAGACCAACAATTGACATAAATACAGGAGTCGTGTATAGGAGTCTATAGTGTTTCTCCTGTTGGAACACTTTTACAACCAAGTCGACGTTTGCAGGATTTTAATATAACAAAATATGATGGGTGGGTGACTAAACTCCATAACGTGTTATGTACAATGGGTGAATAGAGTCTGCAGACTAGAGGTCGACCGATAATGATTTTTCAACGCCCATACCGATACCGATTATTGGAGGACCAAAAAAAGCCCATACCGATTTAAAAAATATATATTTGGTCTAAATAATGCAAAAACAAAGTGTTGGAGAAGAAAATAAAAGTGCAGTGTAGCCTAGTGGTTAGAGCATTTGGACTAGTACCCAAAAGGTTGCAAGTTCAAATCCCCGAGCTGACAAGGTACAAAATCTGTCGTTCTGCCCTTGAACAGGCAGTTAACCCACTGTTCCTAGGCCGTCATTGAAAATAAGAATTTGTTCTTAACTGACTTGTCTAGTAAAATAAAGGTAAACATTAGCTTTCTTTTTATTTTTTTATTTTTTTAAAAATTTTAAGTTCCTTGCTCAGAACTTGAGAACATATGAAAGCTGGTGGCTCCTTTTAACATGAGTCTTCAATATTCCCAGGTAAGAAGTTTTAGGTTGTAGTTATTATAGGAATTATAGGACTATTTCTCTCTCTACCATTTGTATTTCATAAACCTTTTGACTATTGGATGTTCTTATAGCCACTTTAGTATTGCCAGTATAACAGTATAGCTTCCGTCCCTCTCCTCGTCGCTACCTGGGCTCTAACCAGTAACACATCAACAACAGCCACCCTCGAAGCAGCGTTACCCATGCAGAGCAAGGGGAACAACTACTCCAAGTCTCAGAGCGAGTGACGTTTGAAATGCTATTAGCGCGCACCCCGCTAACTAGCTAGCCATTTCACATCGGTTACACCAGCCTAATCTCGGGAGTTGATAGGCTTGAAGTCATAAACAGCCCAATGCTTGAAGCATTGTGAAGAGCTGCTGGCAAAACACACGAAAGTGCTGTTTGAATGAATGCTTACGAACCTGCTGGTGCCTACCATCGCTCAGTCAGACTGCTCTATCAAATCATAGACTTAATTATAACAACACACAGAAACACGAGCCTTAGGTCATTATTATGGTTGAATCTAGAAACTCATTTCGAAAACAACATTCTTTCAGTGAAATACAGAACCGTTTCGTATTTTATCTAAAGGGTGGCATTCATAAGTCTAAATATTCCTGTTACATTGCATAACCTTCAATTTTATGTCATAATTACGTAAAATTCTGGCAAATTAGTTCTCAACGAGCCAGGAGGCCCAAACTGTTGCATATACCCTGACTCTGTGTGCAATGAACGCAAGAGAAGTGACACAATTTCACCTGGTTAATATTGCCTGCTAACCAGGATTTCTTTTAACTAAATAAGCAGGTTTAAAAATATATACTTCTGTATATTGATTTTTAAGAAAGGCATTGATGTATATGGTTAGGTACAGTCGTGCATCGACTTTTCTTTTCTTTTTCGCAAATGCGCTTTTGTTAAATCATCCCCCGTTTGGCGAAGTTGGCTGTCTTTGTTAGGAAGAAATAGTCTTCACACAGTTTGCAATGAGCTAGGCGGCCCAAACTGCTGCATATACCCTGACTCTGTTGCAAGAGAAGTGACACCATTTTTCCTAGTTAAAAGAAATTAATGTTAGCAGGCAATACTAACTAGAATATGCAGGTTTAAAAATATATACTTGTGTATTGATTTTAAGAAAGGCATTAATGTTTATGGTTAGGTACACGTTGGAGCAACGATGGTCCTTTTTCGCGAATGCGCACCGCATCGTTTATATGCAACGCAGGACACGCTAGATAAACTAGTAATATCATCAACCATGTGTAGTTAACTAGTGATTATGATTGATTGTTTTTTTATAAGATAAGTTTTTAATGCTAGCTAGCAACTTACGCTCCTCGTGGAGTGCAATGTAATCAGGTGGTTAGCGCCTGGCTACTCCAACCTCGGCCAACAGCTCCGCCCCCGTCCGCAGCTACTCGCCCAAGCCTCTCCAGGTTCTCCTTTACCCAAATCCAGATAGCAGATGTTCTGAAAGAGCTGCAAAACCTGGACCCGTACAAATCAGCTGGGCTTGACAATCTGGACCCTCTATTTCTGAAACTATCCGCCGCCATTGTCGCAACCCCTATTACCAACCTGTTCAACCTCTCTTTCATATCGTCTGAGATCCCCAAGGATTGGAAAGCTGCCGCAGTCATCCCCCTCTTCAAAGGGGGAGACACCCTGGACCCAAACTGTTGCAGACCTATATCCATCCTGCCCTGCCTATCTAAGGTCTTCGAAAGCCAAGTCAACAAACAGGTCACTGACCATCTCGAATCCCACCGTACCTTCTCCTCTCTCTGCTATCTGGTTTCAGAGCTGATCATGGGTGCACCTCAGCCACACTCAAGGTACTAAACGATATCATAACCGCCATCGTTTTTATTTATTTACTTTTCTGCTCTTTTACACACCTATATCTCTACCTGTACATGACCATCTGATCATTTATCACTCTAGTGTTAATCTGTAAAATTGTAATTATTCGCCTACCTCCTCATGCCTTTTGCACACAATGTATATAGACTCTCTTTTTTTCCTACTGTGTTATTGACTTGTTAATTGTTTACTCCATGTGTAACTCTGTGTTGTCTGTTCACACTGCTATGCTTTATCTTGGCCAGGTCGCAGTTGCAAATGAGAACTTGTTCTCAACTAGCCTACCTGGTTAAATTAAATAAAGGTGAAATAATTTTTTTATATATATTTTTTTAAATCCCCCATTCTGAAATCCCCACATGTATTGTGCTAAAAGTTAACTTACCTTACATTCGCTATAAAGTAGTGGGTGGTGGTCACGAAGATGACTCGAGGTTTGAAGTGTTGCCCCCTTTCGCAGTGATTTAAAAAAATAATTTGCATGTTCTGCAGACAGTGGGACCATCTTCAGTTATGTTTCCCTCAGCACTCTTGAAAACACCCAAAATACGACCACACTTCAGATTTGGTCCTTTTGGAAGGCTGAAAAATCTCCCGATCGCGGTCACTGCCTTCCGCCATGTTTTCACACAAAACAAAACCCAGGTTGCATGCTGCGTCTGCGTCAGACTGTTGCTAACTTTGGTTGATGCTGGACAGCATTTACAGTGAGTTTTTCAAACCGTGATAATCAAACACGGTTTTAATGATAATTAAAATTTGAAACTGTAATATTAACCGTTGAGAATTTTACCGTGGTTTATCTTGAATCTGGTAACCGTGTCTTCCCTACACACTACCCTCTAGTAAACTTGCAGTCGGAGGCTGAGCAGTTACCATACCAGGCAGTGATGCAACAAGTCAGGATGCTCTCTGGTGCAGCTGTAAAACCTTTTGAGGATCTGAGGACCCATGCCAAATCTTTTCAGTCTCCTGAGGGGGAATATGTTTTGTCGTACCCTCTTCACGGCTGTCTTGGTGTGCTTGGACCATGTTAGTTTGCTGGTGATGTGGACACCAAGGAACTTAAAGCTCTCAACCTGCTCCACTACAGCCCTGTCGATGAGAATGGGGGCGTGCTCGGTCCTCTTCCTGTAGTCCACAATCATCTCCTTTGTCTTGATCACGTTGAGGGATAGGTTGTTGTCCTGGCACCACACGGTCAGGTCTCTGACCTCCTCCCTATAGGCTGCCTCATTGTTGTGATCAGGCCTACCACTGTTGTGTCATCAGCAAACTTATTGATGGTGTTGGAGCCGTGTAGTCATGAGTGAACAGGGAGTACAGGAGGGGACTGAACACGCAAACCTGAGGGGCACCCCCGTGTTGAAGATCAGCGTGGCGGATGTGTGGTTACCTACCCTTACCACCCAGCAGTGGCCCATCAGGAAGTCCAGGATCCAGTTGCAGAGGGTGTTTAGTCCCAGGGTCCTTAGCTAAGTGATGAGCTTTGAGGGCACTATGGTGTTGAACGCTGAGCTGTAATCAATGATTACAGCATTCTCACATAGGTGTTCCTTTTGTCCAGGTGTGAAAGAGCAGTGTGGAATGCAATACAGATTGCATCATCTGTGGATCTGTTGGTGCGGTATGCAAATTGGAGTGGGTCTAGGGTTTCTGGGATAATGGTGTTGATGTGAGCCATGACCAGCCTTTTAAAATTATTTCATGGCTACAGACGTGAGTACTACAGGTCGGTAGTCATTTAGGCAAGTTACCTTAGTGTTATTGGGCACAGGGACTATTGTGGTCTGCTTGAAACATGTTGGTATTACAGACTTAGACAGGGAGAGGTTGAAAATATCAGTGAAGACATTTTCCAGGTGGTCAGTGCATGCTTGGAGTATATCTCCTGGTAATCCGTATGGTCCTGCAGCCTTGTGAATGTTGACCTGTTTAAATGTCTTACTTACATCGACTGCGGAGAGCGTGATCACACAGTCGTCCGAAACAGCTGATTCTCTCGTATGTTTCAGTGTTACTTGCCTCGAAGCGAGCATAGAAGTTATTTAGCTCGTCTGGTAGGCTTGTCTCACTGGGCAGCTCTCAGTTTTGCTTCCCTTTGTAGTCTGTAATAGTTTGCATGCCCTGCCACCTCCAACGAGCGTCGGAGCCGGTGTAGTACGGGCATAGCAGGATTTCTTATAAGCTTCTGGGTTAGAGTCCAGCTCTTTTAAAGCGGCAGCTCTACCTTTTAGCTCAGTGTGAATGTTGCCTGTTATCCATGTCTTCTGGTTGGGGTATGTACGTGCAGTCACTGTGGGGACGACGTCATCAATGGACTTATTGATGAAGCCAGTGACTGATGTGGTGTACTCCTCAATGCCATCGGGAGAATCCCAGAACATATTCCAGTCTGTGCTAGCAAAACAGTCCTGTAACAGTCCTGTAGTTTAGTATATGCTTCATCTGACCACTGTTTTTCATAGACCAAGTCACAGGTCCTTCCTGCTTTCATTTTTGCTTGTTAGCAGGAATCAGGAGGATAGAGTTATGGTCAGATTTGCCAAATGGAGGGAGAGCTTTGTATGTGTCTCTGTGTGGAGTAAAGGTGGTCTAGATTTTGTTTTCCCTCTGGTTGCACATTTAACATGCTGATAGAAATTAGGTGAAACTGATTTAAGTTTCCCTGCATTAAAGTCCCCAGACATTAGGAGTGCCGCCTCTGGATGAGCGTTTTCATGTTTGCTTATGGTGGTATACAGCTCATTGAGTGCGGTTTCAGTGCCAGCATCGGTCTGTGGTGGTATGTAGACAGCTACGAAAAATACAGATGAAAACTCTAGGTAGGTAGTGTGGTCTACAGCTTATCATGAGTGTCTTACTGCTGCTGTTCTATCCTGCCGATACTGTATAACCCGCCAGCTGTATGTTCTTAATGTCGTCATTCAGCCAGGACTCGGTGAAACATACAATATTACAGTTGTTAATGTCTCGTTGATAGGATACACTTGCTTTCAGTTCATCCCTTTTATTAGCTAACAGGATGGAAGGCAAAGGAAGATTAGCCACTCACAAAACAAGTTACGAACAATGTGGAAAAACAAACTAAATAGCATTGTTGGTTAAGAGCCGATAAGACAGCAGCCATTCCCTCCGGCGCCATCTTCATGTCCCAAGGGCGCGTTCTGAGAGCAGGCGCAGAACAGCTGGCTGGCATATTCACAGTAATTTTCAACCTCTCCTGGTCCCATGTTTTAAGATGACCACAATCATTCTTGTCCCCAAGAACTCTTAAGGCTTCGTGACACAATGACTGCCGTCCTGTAGCTCTCACTTCTGTAATCATGAAGTGCTTTGAGAGGCTGGTTATGGCACACATTAACTCCACAATCCCAGACACCCTAGACCCACTCCAATTTGCATACCGCACCATCATATCCATAGATGATGCAATCTCAATTGCTCTCCACACTGTCCTCACCCACCTAGATAAGAGTGAATAAAACAGTAAATAAATAAAAAATTACCGCACAAAACATTTTCTGATAGGGATTTATTGATACAAGTGATGCGTGCCGGCAGTCAGTCACGTAACCCCTCTCTCCCACTCTGAGCCATTCGGTGTTGTTTATGTATGTAGCTAGTGAGCTAAGCTGTAGCATTAGCAATGTCTTTCAAAGGGAGACGACTCACAAATGTGGAAATTCTGGAGATTTTTATAAATGAGTATGAAAGTCAGGAATCAGATTCTGACAGTGAGGAGCTGCCCCACCAACCTTGTAGCCATTGAGAACCCTGAATCTGAGGACCCCTTGACCACTGACGAAGTCCCAGGTCCCTTCTGAAGATGGTGGTGGAGGCAGACCGACAGTGGATGAAGTACAGGAGGTCTGTGGTAGCTGGAAGGCCGCCGGCTATTTCACCTCTCCTGGCCCTGCAGTTTGCTTTGAGTCCCAGTCTGGAGTGCAAAGCCCCTTCCCATTTCCCCCTGAGGCAGAGGGCTTCAAGCTATTTCGACAGAGGAGCTGGTGGGAGACTGGTGGCAGCTACATGAGAAGAGGGATCTAGGAGTGAGGGGGAAACTCGCTAAATGGGTGACAACTACAATTAGTGAAATTTATACCTTCCTGGTGACAAAGAAGAACTCCCTAAGAGAATACTGGAGCACATATCCCATGTTTGCAACTCCCTTCGTTGCCTCCCTCTTTTCCCAAGACCGACCGCTTCCTAGTTCTGCTGCGATGCCTGCATTTCGTCAACAATGCTACTGTCGACCTAAATGACCCGTTACACAAAATAAGAAATGTTCTTACCAGCCTGACATCAGCATTTGGTTTGGTCTTTGTGCCATACAAGGACCTATGGATTGATGAGTCCCTGATGTTATGGAAGGGTAGACTGTCGTTCCGTCAATATATTCCCTCCAAAAGGCAAAGGTTTGGTGTCAAGTTCTTTGTCATGTGTGACGTGAAGACATGATTTGTCCAGGACATTATAGTTTACACAGGGTCCACCACTGACATCCAACATTATGAGGGGCTTGGGGTGTCCAGGTCTGTGATGACCACGCTGGCTCCTCATCTCGGCAAGGGACACACTTTGTATGTGAACAATTGGTACAGCAGTCCCACACTCTTCCAGCATCTGCTCTCCAACAGCACAGGGGCCTGTCAACAGGAAGGGGATGCTGGCATTCGGATGCAGAGAGGGGAGGTGGAGTTCAAGAAGAACGGTTGGCAGTAAAGTGGCAAGACAAATGAGACGTCCATGTCCTCTCCACTGTCCATACAGCAACCATGTTGGCCACAGGGAAGGTGGACCACCTGACAGGAGAGAGAGATTAAACCAGACTGTGTGCTTGACTATAACCTCAAAATGGGGGCAGTGGATAAGGCGGACATGATAAACGGCTTTGTGAAATGCACTAGGAAAACTACCAAGTGGTATATGAAGATATTTTTCCATCTGATCGACACTGCTGACCTCAATGGCCACACAGTTCAGCGCCAACTAACAGGTGAGGTGATTACTGAACAAGGTATTTTTTGTAATTGGACGTACAGTTCACATACAGTTTCATTATGCAACTATAGTGACAATATCTCACCCACCTACCCACTGCCTCATCATCCTCTCCCCTCCTTCATCCTCCCCACTCCCTCATTGGTAAAGTAATTACCTACCAAAAGCCTCAGAGAGCTGCTAGAGGAGCACCACACCCCTTGGTGTCCATCCACTGGGGACCGTCCTGCTGCAGACAATCCCCTACGCCTCACTGCGTGGAATTTTCCCTGCAAGTCCCTCCAAACTGGTGCTCAAGGCACACGGAGGCACTGCATAGTCTGCCGGTCTGGCACCGGAAGAAGGAAGCAGAGGAGGTTGACAAAGCACCCGCGTTTAGCTTATGACACACCTCTGTGTTTCACCATGCTTTGGGGAGTACCATATGCTCAGGTACTATTGAGCTTATCTGTAGCGATTACTGACTGACTGACCTGACAGGTGACTTGACCGGTGATCTGCCATGATACTATGATACTGTGCCTTTAGAGGTGGGGGTTGGGGGCGGGGAGGGGTGGAAATGCAGTTGTTGTTCAGTCACTGCATGAATATGGGTTATGCATATTCATAAGTTGCCAGTCTTTTCTTGCTGTTTTTTTCCCCCTCTAGTAAAACACGTTTTTGTTGTTCAACCACCACCCAATACTTCAATAAAATGGATGACAATTCCATATAGTCCTGTGTGTTTTCTTGCTGTGTTTTCACCCAGTAAAACTGTTAAGGAGTGTACACTAACATACAAACGCTGGCCTCAATCTTCAGCTCCAAAGATGTCCAGCTCCAGTTGTGATACTGGCAAATAATGTTCATGACTGTTATCTGGTTTTTGAAAGTACAGAATAAAGAGGAATTATTAGAATACGATATAGCAAGTAACATAACACTGCTATAAAAATCACAAATTGCATTGACAAAATCACAAATATGAGTTATATAACAGTAAGAAACAGTAACTGTTAAGCTCCACAAGGGGGCAGGACGGAGCTATGCTAAACAGGCCAAATGAAAACACAAGGCCAGGGTAGCTTCAAAAGACAACACAAGCTAATACCTCTCTAACGCAATTAGCATTGTTTTACAGCGCTAATAGAAGAATGTAGCTAGCTACATAAGCACGATTGAGTATAACATAAAGGCTATGAAATTAGTGACGTTACCTTGCACGTCTGTGGTTATCAATCAAATTCAAATGTATTTATATAGCCCTTCTTACATCAGCTGATGTCACAAAGTGCTGTACAGAAACCTAGTCTAAAACCCCAAACCGCAAGCAATACAGTTGTAGAAGCACGGTGGCTAGGAAAAACTCCCTAGAAAGGCCCGAACCTAGGAAGAAACCTAGAGAGGAACCAGGTTATGAGGGGTGGCCAGTCCTCTTCTGGCGGTGCCGGGTGGAGATTATAACAGAACATGGCCAAGATGTTCAAATGTTCAAAGATAACGAGCAGGGTCAAATAATAATCACAGTGGTTGTCGAGGGTGCAACAGTTCAGCACCGCAGGAGTAAATGTCAGTTGGCTTTTCATAGCCGATCATTCAGAGTATCTCTACTGCTCCTGCTGTCTCTAGAGAGTTGGAAACAGCAGGTCTGGGACAGGTAGCACATCCGGTGAACAGGTCAGGGTTCCATAGCCGCAGGCAGAACAGTTGAAACTGGAGCAGCAGCACGGCCAGGTGGACTGGGGACAACAAGGAGTCATCAGGCCAGGTAGTCCTGAGGCATGGTCCTAGGGTTCAGGTTCTCCAAAAGAAAGAGAGAGAGAATTAGAGAGAGCATACTTAAATTCACACAGGACACCGGATAAGACCGGAGAAATACTCCAGACATAACAGACTGACCCTAGCCCACCAACACAAACTACTGCAGCACAAATATTGGAGGCTGGGACAGGAGGGGTCGGGAGACTCTGTGGCCCCGTCCGACAATACCCCCGGACAGGGCCAACCAGGCAGGATATAACCCCACCCACTTCGGGAAGACACACATATTATGCTCCATACATACAGTGAGCACTTACTTTGATAGAAACTCACCCGTGTCCAAAGTTATTATCATGTAGTAATGAAAACAACAATGAAGGCGACGTGAGCGCCAGCCAGAAAATGTGAAGGAGTTTATGCAGGTCCTTTTCTAACTGTTTGGGGTCTTGCTGTCAAGTTGCAGTCTATAATTACTTGTAATTATCTTCCGGGCCCCCCGCCCATCCAATCAAGATAAAACTGTCCCGTGGCTGAATCTAGTTGATGATCCCTGCTCTGATGGGCCCTAGTGCACTAAATAAGGAATAGGTTGTCATTTGAGACATGGAGCTGGGTGGGAATGAGAAGGGTCAGTGCTGCTATAGCTATAGCATAACCAGTCCATGGAGACTTCATTGCTTTACAGTACTGTAGCAACATGCAGCCATTAGGCCTGTACAAGCTGAACACTCCATTCAATAGCTCTGAAATATCACACATTACACTTGGCAAGGGCCAGTTTTCCTGCATCATTTCATAAGCAGCACCCATGTGTCTCTAAAGGGGGTTAATGTAACTCTCCTGTTCTGTCAGCGCTGATCTTGTTAAGTCAGTGGGCCTGTGTGAGAGAGAGAACACACTTTGTGCCCCTGAACGCTGCTCCTTTACACTCAGGTGAACATTAAAGGGGCATCTCAAAGACATACCAGCACTGCCTCTACGTCTGATGCATGGTGGTAATTGAGTGGGCCTGTCGTCTGGCCTTGGCTGGTGTTTTGATGGTCCAATTGTTCCCCAGCCATCTGGTGTCATTGAGGAGCTGTTGTAGCGCTGAGTGTAATGGCTCTGGTGGGAGGCCAGACCCATCGCTCTTTAGGAAAATCTTCCGGGGGGGCGCTGGCCATGCTCTCACAGATGCCATAATGGGACAGATACAATGTTGCATCCTCTAACTAGATATTGACTACTATTCTCTCTCTGCCTTTTCATCTCCATCTATCTATTCTCCATCTTTCTATACTGAACTAAAAATACAAAACACAACATGTAAATTGTCAGTCCCCTGTTACATGAGCTGAAATAATAAATCACAGAAGTGTTCCATACACACTAAAAGCTTATTTCTCTCAATTTGTGTACAATTTTGTTTACATCCCTGTTAGGGAGCATTTCTCCTTTGCCAAGATAATCCATCCACCTGACAAGTGTGGCATATCAAGAAGCTGATTAAACAACATGCTCATTACACAAGTGCACCTTGTAATGGGGACAATAAAAGGCCCCTCTAAAATGTGCAGTTTTGTCACACAACACAATGCCACAGAAGTCTCCCCTTTTGAGGGAGCGTGGAATTAGCATGCTGACTACAGGAATGTCCACCAGAGCTGTTGCTAGATAATTTAATGTTCATTTCTCTACCATAAGCCACCTCTAATGTCATTTTAGAGAATTTGGCAGTACGTCCAACCGACCTCATAACCGTAGACCACGTGTAACCATACTAGCTTAGGACCTCCAAATCCGGCTTCTTCACTTGCGGGATTGTCTGAGACCAGCCACCCGGACCGCTGATGAAATTGAGTATTTCTTTCTATAATAAAGCCCTTTTGTGGGGAAAAACAAATTATGATTGACTGGGCCTGACTCCCCAGTGGGTGTGCCTATGCCCACCCATGGCTGGGTCCCTGCCTTGTCGTGTGAAATCAATAGATTAGGCCTAATTTATTTATTTCAATTGACTGATTTCATGCTTACTGTCCTCCCATTACTACTGCCTTCCTTTAGAAGGATAAATTGTTTCTCTTCACTGGCCACTGTACAGTACTACCTCTTCTTCTCCTCCCATCATCACTCATTTTCTCTAAATGGGAAAGAGAAAGAGAGCGAGAGAGAGAGAGAGCTACCAAACATTGGAAAGAGACCACTTTAGCTGAATAGTTAACCAGTGTAAAATACCCCCAAACAAATAACCAAATTAGAATTTAGTGATCATAGCCTGGCAATTGAAACCGGACACCATCAAAATACATGGTTGGCCAGAGAGGACAGACTCATCACTGTGGGTCAGGAGAGATAGAAAGTGGAGAACATCACCTGGCTCAAATATATATGAATTAAAGTTTCCTTCTTCGCAAATTCAAATTGAAAAGTTCTACATTCACAAAACAATCAATCAATGATAAACGTTGTATACTTTTGGGGAAAATTACACAAGGAAGGAAAACAAAGTGTACTATTTTCTCCATATATTATAAGTAAGGCAATAGAAGTACCAGCAGTCATTTTACATTTTATTTGTTGAATTACATTCTAAACGTTGACCATTATTATATTTCTGTATTGGATACTTATTTGCGATATATATACAAGTACCAGTCAAAAGTTGACACACCTACTCATTCCTGAACAACAGCCTATCGACTAAATAATCCACCAGTCAAATAAAATGGGGTCAGCGCTAATATAATACACACATATGTAGTATACACTCAAGGACATTCAGAGACTTGTCCCGAAGCCACTCCTGCGTTGTCTTGCCTGTGTGCTTAGGGTCGTTGTCCTGTAGGAAGGTGAACCTTCGCTCCCAGTCTGAGGTACTTAGCGCTCTGGAGCAGATTTTCATCAAGGATCTTTTCTCCAATCATCTTTCCCTCGATCCTGACTAGTCTCCCAGTCCCTGCTGCTGAAAAACATCTCCACAGCATGATGCTGCCACCACTATGCGGGTTTCTCCACGCATCGCGCCGACAGAAACAAACATCTTTCTGGTAAGAAGAGGGGCGGGGGCGTATGCCTTATGACTAACGTGACATGGTGTGATGAAAGAAACATACAGGAACTCAAATCCTTCTGTTCACCTGATTTAGAATTCCTCACAATCAAATGTAGACCGCATTATCTACCAAGAGAATTCTCTTCGATTATAATCACAGCCGTATATATCCCCCCAAGCAGACACATCGATGGCTCTGAACGAACTTTATTTAACTCTCTGCAAACTGGAAACGATTTATCCGGAGGCTGCATTCATTGTAGCTGGGGATTTTAACAAGACTAATCTGAAAACAAGACTCCCTAAATTTTATCAGCATATCGATTGCGCAACCAGGGGTGGAAAGAACCTGGATCATTGTTACTCTAACTTCCGCGACGCTTATAAGGCCCTGCCCCGCCCCCTTTCGGAAAAGCTGACCACGACTCCATTTTGTTGATCCCTGCCTACAGACAGAAACTAAAACAAGAAGCTCCCACGCTGAGGTCTGTCCAACGCTGGTCTGACCAAGCTGACTCCACACTCCAAGACTGCTTCCATCACGTGGACTGGGAGATGTTTCGTATTGCGTCAGACAACAACATTGACGAATACGCTGATTCGGTGTGCGAGTTCATTAGAACGTGCGTTGAAGATGTCGTTCCCATAGCAATGATTAAAACATTCCCTAACCAGAAACCGTGGATTGATGGCAGCATTCGTGTGAAACTGAAGGCGCGAACCACTGCTTTTAATCAGGGCAAGGTGTCTGGTAACATGACTGAATACAAACAGTGCAGCTATTCCCTCCGCAAGGCTATCAAACAAGCTAAGCGCCAGTACAGAGACAAAGTAGAATCTCAATTCAACGGCTCAGACACAAGAGGCATGTGGCAGGGTCTACAGTCAATCACGGACTACAGGAAGAAACCCAGCCCAGTCACGGACCAGGATGTCTTGCTCCCAGGCAGACTAAATTACTTTTTGCCCGCTTTGAGGACAATACAGTGCCACTGACACGGCCTGCAACGAAAACATGCGGTCTCTCCTTCACTGCAGCCGAAGTGAGTAAGACATTTAAACGTGTTAACCCTCGCAAGGCTGCAGGCCCAGACGGCATCCCCAGCCGCGCCCTCAGAGCATGCGCAGACCAGCTGGCCGGTGTGTTTACGGACATATTCAATCAATCCCTATACCAGTCTGCTGTTCCCACATGCTTCAAGAGGGCCACCATTGTTCCTGTTCCCAAGAAAGCTAAGGTAACTGAGCTAAACGACTACCGCCCGTAGCACTCACATCCGTCATCATGAAGTGCTTTGAGAGATTAGTCAAGGACCATATCACCTCCACCCTACCTGACACCCTAGACCCACTCCAATTTGCTTACCGCCCAAATAGGTCCACAGACGATGCAATCTCAACCACACTGCACACTGCCCTAACCCATCTGGACAAGAGGAATACCTATGTGAGAATGCTGTTCATCGACTACAGCTCGGCATTCAACACCATAGTACCCTCCAAGCTCGTCATCAAGCTCGAGACCCTGGGTCTCGACCCCGCCCTGTGCAACTGGGTACTGGACTTCCTGACGGGCCGCCCCCAGGTGGTGAGGGTAGGCAACAACATCTCCTCCCCGCTGATCCTCAACACTGGGGCCCCACAAGGGTGCGTTCTGAGCCCTCTCCTGTACTCCCTGTTCACCCACGACTGCGTGGCCACGCACGCCTCCAACTCAATCATCAAGTTTGCGGACGACACAACAGTGGTAGGCTTGATTACCAACAACGACGAGACGGCCTACAGGGAGGAGGTGAGGGCCCTCGGAGTGTGGTGTCAGGAAAATAACCTCACACTCAACGTCAACAAAACTAAGGAGATGATTGTGGACTTCAGGAAACAGCAGAGGGAACACCCCCATCCACATCGATGGAACAGTAGTGGAGAGGGTAGCAAGTTTTAAGTTCCTCGGCATACACATCACAGACAAACTGAATTGGTCCACTCACACAGACAGCATCGTGAGGAAGGCGCAGCAGCGCCTCTTCAACCTCAGGAGGCTGAAGAAATTCGGCTTGTCACCAAAAGCACTCACAAACTTCTACAGATGCACAATCGAGAGCATCCTGGCGGGCTGTATCACCGCCTGGTATGGCAACGGCACCACCCTCAACCGTAAGGCTCTCCAGAGGGTAGTGAGGTCTGCACAACGCATCACCGGGGGCAAACTACCAGCCCTCCAGGACACCTACACCACCCGATGCTACAGGAAGGCCATAAAGATCATCAAGGACATCAACCACCCGAGCCACTGCCTGTTCACCCCGCTGTCATCCAGAAGGCGAGGTCAGTACAGGTGCATCAAAGCTGGGACCGAGAGACTGAAAAACAGCTTCTATCTCAAGGCCATCAGACTGTTAAACAGCCACCACTAACATTGAGTGGCTACTGCCAACACACTGTCAATGACACTGACTCTACTCCAGCCACTTTAATAATGGGAATTGATGGGAAATGATGTAAATATATCACTAGCCACTTTAAACAATGCTACCTTATATAATGTTACTTACCCTACATTATTCATCTCATATGCATACGTAGATACTGTACTCTATATCATCGACTGCATCCTTATGTAATACATGTATCACTAGCCACTTTAACTATGCCACTTGGTTTACATACTCATCTCATATGTATATACTGTACTTGATATCATCTACTGTATCTTGCCTATGCTGCTCTGTACCATCACTCATTCATATATCCTTATGTACATATTCTTTATCCCCTTACACTGTGTATAAGACAGTAGTTTTTTGGAATTGTTAGTTAGATTACTTGTTCGTTATTACTGCATTGTCGGAACTAGAAGCACAAGCATTTCGCTACACTCGCATTAACATCTGCTAACCATGTGTATGTGACAAATAAAATTTGATTTGATTTGATTTGACTATGCCTCACTGTAGCGATGGTGCCCAGTTTCCTCCAGACATGACGCTTGGCATTCAGGCCAAAGAGTTCAATCTTGGTTTCATCAGACCAGAGGTCAGTCTTTAGGTGCCTTTTGGCAAATTCCAAACAGGCTGTCATGTACCTTTTACTGAGGAGTGGCTTCTGTCTAGACACTCTACCATAAAGGCCTGATTGGTGGAGTGCTGTAGAAATGGTTGTCCTTCTGGAAGGCTCTCCCATCTCCACAGAGGAACTCTGGAGCTCTGACTGAGTGACCACAGGGTTCCTGGTCACCTCCCTGACCAAGGCCCTTCTCCACTGATTGCTCAGTTTGGCTGGGTGGACAGCTCTTGGTGGTCCCAAACTTCTTCCATTTAAGAATGATGGAGGTTAATGTGCTCTTGGAGACCTTCAATGCTGAAGACATTTTTTGACATCTGTGCCTCAACACAATCCTGTCTCGGAGCTCTGACATGCACTGTCAACTGTGGGACCTTGTATAGACAGGTGTGTGCCTTTCCAAATCATGTCCAATCAATTTAATTTACCGCAGGTGGACTCCAATCAAGTTGTAGAAACATCAAGGATGATGGAAACAGCATGCACCTGAGCGCAGTTTTGAGTCTCATAGCAAAGTGTCTGAATACTTATGTAAAAACAACATTTTTTGAAAATATTTTTCTCTTTGTCATTATGGGGTATTGTGTGTAGGTTGAATAATAATTTAATCCATTTTAGAATAAGGCTGTAACGTAACGAAATGTGGAAAAAGTCTAGGAGTCCGAATACTTCCCGAATACACTGTATATAAAAAAAAATTAAAAACGCAACATGCAACAATTAACAATTTTACTGAGTTACAGTTCATAGGAGGAGATGAATGGAGAGCATTAGTCTCCAGTCCCGCCTAGTCTCAGCACGCACCGCACCGCCATGTCCTTCACAATCACTTACCTCATTCTGCCTGAGAACGCATTACATTTAAATATAGGAAAGAAATCGGTCTATTACCACATCCTGTTATGCTGCGCACATAGAACATGTCCAGGAGTAAAACAGAGAAAGCTGTATGGCTGGCTCTACACTACCGTTCAAAAGTTTGGGGTCACTTAGAAATGCCCTTGTTTTTGAAAGAAAGCAACTTTTTTGTCCATTTAAAATAACATCAAATTCATCAGAAATACAGTGTGGACATTGTTAATGTTGTAAATGACTATTGTAGCTGGAAATGGCAGATTTTTTATGGAATATCTACATTTCAAAAATATCCTTGTTTTTGAAAGAAAAGCAAATTGTTAATGTTGTAAATGACTATCGTAGCTGGAAACGTTTTCTATGGAATATGTACATAGGCGTACAGAGGCCATTATCAGCAACCATCACTTCTGTGTTCCAATGGCACGTTGTGTTAGCTAATCCAAGTTTATCATTTTAAAAGGCTATTTGATCACTAGAAAACCCTTTTGCAATTATGTTAGCACAGCTGAAAACTGTTGTTCTGATTGAAGAAGCAATAAAACTGTCCACCTTTAGACTTGTTTAGTATCTGGAGTATCAGCATTTGTGGGTTCGATTACATGCTCAAAATGGCCAGAAACTAAGATCTTTCTTCTGAAACTCGTCAGTCTATTCTTGTTCTGAGAAATTAAGGTTATTCCATGCAAGAAATTGGCAAGAAACTAAAGATCTTGTACAACGCTGTGTACTACTCCCTTCACAGAACAGCGCAAACTGGCTCTAATAGAAAGAGGAGTGGGAGGCACATTTGAGCAAGAGGACCAGTACATTAGTGTCTAGTTTGAGAAACAAATGCCTCACAAGTCCTCAACTGGCAGCTTCATTAAATATTACCCACAAAACACCAGTCTCAACAGTGAAGAGGTGACCCCGGGATGCTGGCCTTCTAGGCAGAGTTGCAAAGAAGAAGCCATATCTCTGTCCAGTGTTTGTGTACTTTTGCACAACTTAATCTTTTGTTTTTATTGGCCAGTCTGAGATATGGCTTTTTGGCGTTTCTGTGACATCAGCTTCTGTAGCGGCAGGTAGCCTAGTGGTTAAAGCGTTGGACTCTAACCACTTGGACTTGCAAGTTCGAATCCCTGAGCTGACAGGGTAAATATCTGTTGTTCTGCTCCTGAACAAGGCCCACTGTTCCTAGACTGTCATTGAAAATAAGAATTTGTTCTTAACTTGCCTAGTCAAATAAATGTTTAAAAAAATGTAAATAATAATAATAATATTATCATGGAGGGCAGGTAGTTTGCATCCGGTGATGTGTTGTGCAGACCACACCACCCTGTTGTGTCATCTGCAAACTTGATGATTGAGTTGGAGGCGTGCATGGCCATGCAGTCATGGATGAACAGGTAGTACAGGAGGGGGCTGAGCATGCACCCTTGTGGGGCCCCAGTGTTAAGGATCAGCGATGTGGAGGTGTTGTTTCCTACCTTCACCACCTGGGGGTGGCCTGTTAGGAAGTCCAGGACCCAATTGCACAGGGCGGGGTTCAGTGCCAGGGCCTCGGGCTTAATGATAGCTTGGAGGGTACTATGGTGTTAACTGCTGAGCTATAGTCAACGAACAGCATTCTTACATAGGTATTCATCTTGTCCCGATGGTTGTGGCCTTCAAGCTAAACTGATGTGATTTGATTGATGCCTGACAGTGAAGAGGCTGTAGTTAATCTCCATAACTGAACAGTAGCGTACTACACACTCTACATAGTGAAAAGGATCGCCTTTTTTTACCCAATAAATTATTTGAAAAAAATTCTATATAGGTCTCTCCCCACTACCTGCTGGCTGTGTGGGACTGACTGACTGCACTGCAGTGACTGGTCTGGTCTAGAGAGGCTGACTGGGGCCAGATGGACTGTTTGCTGAGCCTCGGTAAAGACAGGGAGACTGAGTAATAATGATGGTAGTGTCTCCAGAGGCCAGACATCGCTCACTCTCTTTTTATACCATTACTACCATGTTGACATAGATCAAATAAGTCTTATATGTATGAGGTGGATGGGCTTTATAGTTTTCAACAGAGAGAAACGCTTAGCTGTTTTTAAATGATACTCAAGGTAAAATCAAGCCTTTTTTGTAATTGGCTGAGGAGAAATAGACTGGGGGGGTGGGGGGCGTTGTACGAAAAAAAGTAATCAGCGATTGAATCGTCTTTAACCAGTCAGAGTATCAAAGCCAATGACACATTTTCATTTTCACATTTTACCCACGTGCGTTCTGGCTCGGGCCTAATCCATCGGTTTTCTGGACTAAGGGTCGGAAAGATACTCCGATCCAGACTCACTGCTGAGAAGGAACTAATGTCCGTAGCCGTGGGTTAGCGTTTGGCCGGAGCAGGGAGTCTGGGTAGCATGTAGGTAAACGGATAGTATTTTTCTAACCTGTCTGTATCTCCATTTCAACCCCCTGAAGACTGTACAGTATATCAGTGACACCATTTGACTACCGTATGTTTTCTCTTCACACAGTGATGCTGCAGCCCTACAACATAGGCTACAGTCCAGTCATCATTTGTTCCACAGCCCAGGCTTTCTATAATGTAAGACCCTTGGTCGTGTCTTGAAGGTCGTGTCTACAATTGACACTTACGTACGACTTCTGCTATCAGAATAACAAGATCGCATTGAAAAGACAGGTCTGTACTGCAGCGCCAGCTGTGCCACCAGAGACTCTGGGTTCGCGCCCAGGCTCTGTCGTAACCGGCCGCGCCAGGGAGGTCCGTGGGGCGACGCACAATTGGCCTAGCGTCGTCCGGGTTAGGGAGGGTTTGGCCGGTAGGTATATACTTGTCTCATCGCGCACCAGCGACTCCTGTGGCGGGCCGGGCGCAGTGCACGCTGACCAGGTTACTAGGTGTACGGTGTTTCCTCCAACACATTGGTGCGGCTGGCTTCCGGGTTGGATGCGCGCTGTGTTAAGAAGCTGTGTGGCTTGGTTGGGTTGTGTATCGGAGGACGCATGACTTTCAACCTTCGTCTCTCCCGAGCCCGTACGGGAGTTGTAGCGATGAGACAAGATAGTAGCTACTAAAAACAATTGGATACCACGAAATTGGAGAGAAAAGGGGGTAACAATTTTTTTTTTTAAAGACTGGTCTGGACTAGAGGTCGACCGATTATGATTTTTCACCGGCGATACCGATTATTGGAGGACCAAAAAAGCCGATTAATCGGCCAATTTTTATTTGTAATAATGAAAATTACAACAATACTGAATTAACACTTATTTTAACTTAATATAAAACACCAATAAAAATCAATTTAGCCTCAAATAAATAATGAAACATGTTCAATTTGGTTTAAATAATGCAAAAACAGTGTTGAAGAAAGTAATATGTGCCATGTAAAAATGTGTGCCATGTAAAATATGTTCCATGTAAAAAAGCTAACGTTTAAGTTCCTTGCTCAGAACATATGAAAGTTCATTTTAACATGAGACTTCAATATTCCAAGGTAAGAGGTTTTAGGTTGTAGTTAATATAGTATTTATAGGACTATTTATCGCTTTACCATTTGTATTTCATATACCTTTGACTATTGGATGTTCTTATAGGCACTATAGCATTGCCAGTGTTACAATATAGCTTCCGTCCCCCTCCTTGCCCCTACCTGGGCTCGAACCAGGAACACACAGACAACAGCCACACTCTAAGAATCGTTATCATCGCTCCACAAAAGCCGCGGCCCTTGCAGCGCAAGGGGAATAACTACTCCAAATCTAAAAGCTAGTGACGTTTGAAACAGTATTAGCGCACACCCAGCTAACTAGCTAGTCATTTCACATTGGTTACACCAGCCATTAGGCTGATAGGCTTGAAGTCATAAACAGCGCTGTGCTTGCGAAGAGCTGCTGGCAAAACGCACTAAAGTGCTGTTTGAATTCATGATTACGGGCCTGCTGCTGCTCAGTCAGACTGCTCTATCAAATCAGACTTAATTATAACATAATAACACACATAATAACAAAACGTTTATTATTTCAGTGAAATACGGAACCGTTCGGTATTTTATCTAACGGGTGGCATCCCTAAGTCTAAATATTCTTGTTACATTGCACAAACTTCAATGTATGTCATAATTACGTAAATTTCTGGCAAATTAGTTCGCAATGAGCCAGGCAGCCCAAACTGTTGCATATACCCTGACTCTGCGTGCAATGAACGCAAGAGAAATGACACAATTTCACCTGGTTAATATTGCCTGCTAGACTGGATCAGTAGTTATAACTAGTGATTATGATTGATTGTTTTTTATAAGATAAGTTTAATGCTAGCTAGCAATTTACCTTGGCTTCTACTACATTCGCGTAACAGGCAGGCTACTCGTGGAGTGCAATGGTTAGAGCGTTGGACTAGTTAACTGTGCGGTTGCAACATTGAAACCCCTGAGCTGACAAGGTGAAAATCTGGCAGTTAACCCACAGTTCCTAGGCAGTCATTGAAAATAAGAATGTGTTCTTAACTGACTTGCCTAGTTAAATAAAAGGTATTTAAAAAAAAATTACAAATAAGAAATTGGTGCCCAAAAATACCGATTTCCGATTGTTATGAAAACTTGAAATCGGCCCTAATTAATCGGCCATTCTGATTAATCTGTCGACCTCTAGTCTGGACGCACAAAAGTCGCCTTGTGGTCTGATTGTGTTCAGGTCTGGCTGACCACTTCAGGAGGTGGTCAGGAATGCATTGTGTTTGTATTTCTGCTCAGTCTGGACGCAATCAGGCTACCGAAGCGCATACAGTTGGCAACGTCATCAGCACTCTCCCCCACAAGTTTCCAGAGAACTTCTGATTTGGGACCAAGAGGCACCTTTTCATTATAATGTTGGAGGAACGTAGTTGCTGGCCTCATAAATGCTAGCCAGCTAGCTAATATTTAGAAAAACAATGTTTTGTTTGGCTAGAGTTATGCTAACCTGTTTGTAATCCCTTTTGCGTTGCTTTCTAGCTTGCAGGCTAGATACAGATGTTAGCCTACTAGTTAGCTACAGTAGTTAGATACTGCCATCAGTTGTTGTGTTATTATATTCTGCCTATTCCACCGTTTGTAGAATGCAAACTCAAAAACAAATTGGGGATGCATACCAGCAAAGCCACTACACTACACAATACTAAACAATACATTAATTGCACTTTAACTGTGACAAGCGGTACCCACAAACTGTTAGGGCCTACACAAAGCTGTCCCAACAGCAGAGCTTTCTTTCCAACACCATGGAGTGAATCCTTACCACTGCTACACCTGGCTGTCAGCTGAGCCTTGTCTGGCAGCGAAACAGTTAATTCAGCCTCATTTACTGCCTTTAAAAAAAACATAGCTGATATGGCTGACTTGCTTAAACAAATGTAGTTTCTAATGACAATTGAGATGCACAAACTATGCTCCCATGTAGCTCAGTTGGTAGAGCATGGTGCTTGCAATGCTAGGGTTGTGCGTTTGATTTCAGTAATAGTCTGCTAAATTACTCAAATGTAAAAAATGCATAAGAGAACAATTGTGCGGATAAAAGGCAAACTGTAATTTTGATTAAGACATTAATGAGCGAGCAAAGACGGACGTAGTCAATATAACTATTTATTTAGTACTTTTGAAATGTACAGGGACAGAATTCAGAACATGGGCCATTCTTACATTATTCTCCCCGTAGGATGAATAAATGTGGCATATAAGCAGACAATGAAAGCTCTTACAATATTTGATGATGACATTTCTCTATTACAGGCTATAGGCTACATAGTAGGCTAAGTTATGGGGGAGAAAGTGACTAAATTATTACGGTGAGGCACATGGGTTACTAACAGCTAACTCCACAACATACACTTAGTATTACTTTCTTAGCTACAATATGCATATCCCCCTGGCATATTACATAATTTATGCAGCAGCATACAATACATTTTTGGACTCAGCATTATGCTAGCTAAGATTTTGAAAGTATGATGTTGACATGATCAGTCCAATCAAAGCCACGGTAGATATAACGTGATTTGACGTCATTTTATCTGTGGCCAATGACCTTGAGCCTTCAAATGTAAATCTATGGCAGCACCCAAGGGGGGGCTTGAACTTTCTAGCTTTCCCTGTAGATTTTGTGGCGACGTCGTGTCCCCATGAGTGACAGAACACTGAGCCAATCACGGCGCAACTAGAGAAAATTGCCAACCCCATACTCTCTGTATTTTCCACTGTCTGCTCCTCCACCACAGAAAGCACTGAGCTAGGCTGAAACACCTGCATTTTGATCTGCCTTACACAAGAAAACAAAAAAGAGACCATGTTTATATGCAGCTTTATTAACACTGTTTATTTATTTTTACATTGTTTGCAAACTGAAATGTGACAAAATGCCAAAATAACATGCAAAACAGGCAACAACACTCTTTTAAAAAAAAAGCTAAACAGGTGGGGCTCTGCCACTGCACAGCACAGAGACAGAGGCAGGCTGTTTGAATGTGATTTGCATCTAGAGTGGATAGTGTTGTCAAAAAGTCAGACGGCGTGATAAAGAAACTGCTGAACGCTGTATTGTTGTGCTTCTGCCTGTCATTGACTGCTCGCTGAGGAGAAAGCCATGCGTCACTCAATGCCCCCTCACTCAGCCCCTCGCACAATCTTGAGTGACAGAACTGGGGTGCTAACTGTAACACACCCCCTCCAATCACTGCGAACACAACTCCTTACAGACACTCTTCACCCTCCTCAAGATTGCTCTTTCCTTATCAATCCTTTTTCCTTTCATTCGTTCTCTCTCTTTCTACCTCTCTCCCCTCTCTGTCTCTCCCTCTCTCTCTCTCCCTCTCTCTCACTCATATGAAGTACTCCTGTGATAAGAGCCGTTGAGAGTAGAAAGCCAGTACTTAATGATCCTCATCAAATCAACATGCTTGCAGAGAGTCTCCGGGTGCTTCTGAGGTGCTGTTACCATTGTTTATTCTGGTGACATTATTGAGTGTGTCGTATTGTCAAGTAGCCTCTGTATGACGAGTGGTGACTGGAGTATTGACATGGTCTGTCCCAACATAAAACAATGATCAACTGAGACCCTGCTTGACACCGTTGAGTCTTTGTTATTCATTGGTATTTCCTTTCTAGTCCTGTGTGCTGATGTGACAGAAAAGTGTGTGACATAAAGAGAGACCTCCAGAGAATCCCAGCTTTGATCGAGGGGATTGGGAAATAAGGTGAATCATATAATATTATGCCATTTAGTAGACACCTTTATCCAAACAGGACTGGCTTTTATCTCTAAATTTACACTTGTCTGTGAGACATCTGTGAATCACCTCACCTCCACCACACATTTTAGCATTTTATCACGACAGTGCTGTTTCTCAGCCTTTGCACTTAAACCAGATTCTATGTGTGCCTGTGTGTGCTATTCAAAGGGGTGTGTGGGGGGTTGGGCTGTTTGTAGGGCTGGGCAATATGGCCCAAATATCAACGTTTCTTTCCAATTTTGACGGTATTTTATGTTTTTTTGAATAATACAAGTTTTAAATTTGCTTTGAGTAGCTTTTGGAATCGTTAGCTAGCGCATACAACTATCTCTGACATCACACTAATTTTCGATTTACCTGATATCGTCGGATGGCTAACATTCGATGTCTGCGGATGCGTTGTCTTCTAGCCAAGATAGGAAATGCGATCATAATTGACTGTAGTGCATAAAAAGCACACAATAGCTACCGGTGGTTCCATGATGACTGAAAACACAACCGTGGGACAAACGAGTGACACATCTCTGGGCAAGGGCTATCCATTTTAAAATGAATTCATTCATTCTTCCCTTGCCCTGCAAGTGTCAACTCCTCATACGTCATCAGAAGTGTCCACCTTATTTGAGGGCTGAGGGGAGAGGATGTATTTTTATGTTTGGAATGCAGCCAGTGTTGTTTGACATGAAAAATAATGAAAATGCCAGGGAGGAGTTATTGTGACGGGTAGGAACCAAAAGTGTTGGTCAGTGTTTCCTACGGGAACCTACAATCTTGAGCTACATTAAATGTTTTATTTTAATGTATTAAAACATTAAATGTTTTCTTTTTTAGAACGAACATCAAAAAATGTATGCTAGGCTGTTTTCTGGCAATTGTGCCCGATGTTAAGACTACAAACCGTTATAAATGGCCCATTTGCGAGATTGACTTGTCATTTCAATAGGCACAGGCTACAGACTAAAATCTGGGTTTATGATTGCAACTATGCCATGGTTTGCTTATATAAACCTAGGTAGCCTATAGCCCCTGATAGGCCTAAATCTAATTTCAGATCGTCTACAGTAGCCTAGGCAATATGTAGGCAATATTTAAACTAAACAATTTAGCAGCTTGCTTAGTTCCAATTAACAGACTAATTTATTCAACATGAATAGTGAGTCAATTTCGAGATAAGAAGTGCTTGTGTTTCCCAATAGCCTGCTGGATTAGGCTACTGAGGAGTGGGTGATAATTGCAATCACTGAATTAAATATTAAGCATATTCAATTCATATAAATATTATTGTCAACAACAGCCAGTGTTTAATAAAAAACATTTGTTTTACCTGTAGCCTAATCTGACTAGTTACCGTCAATCTAATACGTTCTAATTGACAATTGCGATAGAGCTTTGATAACTTCCGATTGAATGAACTAAACATGCCCATTAATAATTGCATAATAACACCAGGCTACAACAATAAACTGAAGTTATGGGCTATTTATTTCATCCGTTTGCCATCTCCCGGTAGGCTACACAAGTGTCACAAATTGATTTGCAATGACTCCAGTGATATCTTCATTTCAACATGTTTATTGTATCAGTAGCCTACAATGGCATATAAATGAATAGGCTACATTATGCCCAAATAGAAACAAATGTATCATTTTTCACATTTAATGTCAGTTTCATTGAAGACTTTAACCCCACCCACCTATTAAAAAGAACCACGTGGGGGAATTCCTTCACTTCCCTTTCAAATTTCCCAAGAACTGAGCATGCGTTTTCTTCTTTCAGCTAAGTCTACATTGGAATGCAGTTTAAACCAAAATCGTTTTCCATTGCTTTGTCTCCATTATTTCTTGATGTGTATCAGTTATAGCATGTTAATGTCTTATGGAAAGAGGGTGGGAAATAGGTTCCATAATGACAATCTACAGCGCATTTGGAAAGTATTCAGACCCCTTGACTTTTAACCACATTTTGTTCCCTTACAGTCTTATTCTAAAATGGTTTAAATAAAAAAGAATGTACTCACCAATCTACACATAATACCCCATAATGACGACGCGAAAATTGTAGAAATGTTTTCATATGTCTTAAAAATAAAAAACAGACACCTTATTTACATAAGTATTCAGATCCTTTGCTATGAGACGCGAAATTGAGCTCAGGTGCATCCTGTTTCCATTGATCATCCTTGAGATGTTTCTACAAATTCAATTGATTGGACATGATTTGTAAAGACACACCTGTCTATATAAGGTCCCACAGTTGACAGTGCATGTCAGAGCCAAAACCAAGCCATGCGGTCAAATGAACTGTCCATAGAGCTCCAAGACAGGATTGTGTTGAGGCACAGACTGGGAAGGGTACCAAAACATGTATGCAGCATTGAAGGGCCCCAAGAACACAGTGTGGCCTTCATCATTCTTAAAAGGAAGAAGTTTGGAACAACCAAGACTCTTCCCAGATGTGGCCGCCCGGCCAAACTGAGCAATCAGGGAACAAGTGCCTTGGTCAAGGAGGTGACCAAGTTTCTCTGTGGAGATGGGAGAACCTTCCAGAAGGACAACCATCTCTGTAGCACTCCACCAATCAGGCCTTTAAGGTAGAGTGGCCAGACGGAAGCCACTCCTCAGTAAAAGACAGCCCACTTGGAGTTTGCCAAAAGGCACCTAAAAACTCTATGAGAAACAAGATTCTCTGGTCAGATGAAACCAAGATTGAACTCTTTGGCCTGAATGCCAAGCGTCACATCTGGAGGAAACCTGGCACCATCCCTATGATGAAGCATGGTGGTGGCAGCATCATGCTGTGGGGATGTTTTTCAGTGGCAGGGACTGGGAGACTAGTCAGGATCGAGGGAAAGATGAACGGAGCAAAGTACAGAGAGATCCTTGATGAAAACATGCTCCAGAGCGCTCAAGACCTCAGACTGGGGCGAAGGTTCACCTAAGCACACAGCCAAGACAATGCAGGACTGACTTTGGGACAAGTCTCTGAATGACCTTGAGCGGCCCAGGCAGAGCCTGGACTTGTACCCGATCGAACATCTCTGGAAAGACCTGAAAATAACTGAGCGACACTCCCCATCCAACCTGACAGAGCTTGAGAGGATCTGCAGAGAAGATGGGAGAAACTCTCCAAATACAGGTGTGCCAAGCTTGCAGCATCATACCCAAGAAGACTCGGGGCTGTAATTGCTGCCAAAGATGTTCAACATAGTACTTAGTAAAGGGTCTGAATACTTATGTAAATGTGATATTTCTGTTTTTTTTTATATACATTAGCAAAAATCTCATCTGTTTTAATTATTAAAAACGATTTAATCTGCACTGTAATATAAGAATATGAATATGTACTGTATTTATGAATAGTGTGTAAATAGTATTTTTGTTGTCTTTCCATTATGTAACTCTATAGAATTTATTTCGAATTTTATGTATGTCATGTTTTTCTTGTCTATCTATAACTGTTCTGTACTTTGTTGGGTATTTGTACGTTTTGTGTGGTCCCAAGGAAGAGTAGCTACTGCATCTGCATTAACTAATGGGGATCCTAAACTAAACTCTAATTTCTCTCCATTCTCCCTCTCTCCAACTCTCACTCGCCACTCTCACTTCCCATGACAGGCCATTCACAAGGAGGAGCAGCCACAGTGTCACTACTACAGTTGACTGAGGGATACTTGTCTGTCTGTTTAGGCTGTATAGTCTTCCACTGGTTCACTCGGTCACATTCATCTATTTTGTCAAATTCAACATTCCATCATGATCATCATGACATAAAAAAAAACACCCATACGGCATAATTGATCAAAACGAGCAGAGGGCGAGAGATTGAGAGTACGGGAAACATCATTTCACTAGAAATGCAATAGCTAGAACGTTATCGAGCAAAACGGATGAAAAGACAATGTTCACAGTCCTCTGAATATGAGGGAAGGATTTTGAACTGACTAAGTCAGACTGAGTGAATAATCAGAAGTCAATGGTCTGTCCTGTTCCGTGAGTGACTTTGTTCCTCTGTCCTTCTGTGTCCCCCTGCAGGTGCGCTGACTGAGTGCTATGACGAGCTGGGGAACCGCTACCAGCTGCCAGTCTACTGCCTGTCGCCACCTGTCAACATGATCGAGGAGAAGAGTGACCCAGAGAGTCTGGAGGTCAGCGAGCCGCCACCCAGCGAGGGCCAGGAGTGCCAGCTGCGCCTGCGCTTGTCTACGGGCCGGGACCTGCGCCTGGCGGTGAGGACCACGGACACGGTGCAGCACATGAAGCGCCGGCTGCAGACGGTGGAGGGCGTGGCGGCGGCCACCCAGCGCTGGTTCTTCTCGGGCCGGCCACTCACGGACAAGATGAAGCTGGAGGAGTTGAAGATCTCCAGGGACTACGTGGTGCAGGTGATCGTCAGCCAGCCGCCCGCCCCCCTGCCCACCCAGGCATCGCCCACCCTTGTACCAGCCACGCCCGCCACACTACCCCAGGACCCCACACCCGTGGAAAACTAGTGCCTGGCACTCGGAGAGGGCATGCAGGAGGAGAGAGGACCACAATGGGAGGACCAGCTTGTGTCTAAGAGAGCGAGTGAGAGAGGGGTGGAAGTGTGTGTCTGTGTTGAGGGGGTGTGTGTGTGTGTGTGTGTGTGTGTGTGTGTGTGTGTGTGTGTGTGTGTGTGTGTGTGTGTGTGTGTGTGTGTGTGTGTGTGTGTGTGTGTGTGTGTGTGTGTGTGTGTGTGTGTGTGAAGGAGCTAAGCAGGTAGAAGATTAGACACGTGTCTGCAAATGGGCTGAAACAGGACTAGAGAACCATTGAAAGGGTTTATTTACAGTTGTGTTTTTTAAGCTGTGTTACCTCCCTCCCTCTTCTCCCTCCTCGACGGGACGGCGAGGTTATTCTGCAAGGCATGCTAGGATAGCAGCAGGGGCGTGTCTGTGTCTCAGCCGGAACAGGAAGACTCCGCCTCCTCGATTGAAGACAACCAACCAGGAGCAGAAGAGACTCAACCACAAGACAGGACCACCTGCCAACCTGACTTTTAACAAATCAACCTTTTATAAAAACTATTTTTAAAAACTTGTCTTGCTTTTAGTGGAAACTGAACAACCAAAAAAATAAAGATCTGGGGAAACTATAAGGAACGGGGAAGAATATACAGTAACAACTTTTTAATTTTGCATTGTTTTTACTCTTGTTTTGATTTCACTGCTGTTGCATTTTAGTCCTTGTCATTGTCAAGGATGATTCTGTATTGATTTGGAGGACTGGGTCAATGTTCCAGAACCTTACCTGCCTGCCTGCTCTCCATCTCCTCTATAGCTTCTAGTCAGTCAGCTGTCTGTCCTTCTATTGCTCCATTTGTTATGCATCCTACCTGTAACAGTCTTGACCTGTAGCTTCTTTCTGCAGACATTACATGTAGCTCTGCCATTCAACTCTTAAGCAGACGAATCACATGCTCTGGACAATACCTTTTTAATTCCTGTCTTGGTTTGTGAAGTTAGTAGGCTGTCACTGCGTCAGATTAGTTCCCTTCTCATTCTCCAGTGTACATGTAAACTTGACACTCTCACTCTACAGTTGTCTGTGTGCACCTGATATTTGCTTGAGATGGAAATACAGTAGGTTTCCAGTTATTACAGGTGCAGAACTTTTTTTTAAAAAGAAGGAAAACATGCAAACTGAATGTGCTGGGATGAGGTGTCAGTCATCGCAAAGTGTTACTAGCACTGTGTATAGAAATTCTGCTTCACTATACTTTAAGATACTTATCAGCGCAGTGTGTATTCAATTGGTGTGTGTGTGTGTGATCGAGAGAGCGAGAGTAAATGCATGTTTGAGAGGTTGTCGAGAGAAAGTGTTGGATGTACAGCTATGTTCACGTGCACAATATCTTCTGGTGACAAGAGCCAGACCTCAGAACATACCAAGAAGAGGTTACGACCTTAGCAGGTCTCTAGGGGTTGTACTGTGGAGTGTGGACATAAGTCACACCAGAGGTCTTGTCCTGTACTCCTGTAGCTGTTAAGACTTTGAGTAACATTTTTCTGCTTCTCTCTTTGTGTGTATGAGTGTTTTAAGGCACATCAAGACTTATTCATGAAAAATGTATTTCAGAAACCTAGTTGCATATTTTGAAATAGAATGTTTTTAATTAAATTGACCAACATTTGTACTCCACAATCTCTCTCTCATTTCATTGGACCAGTTGTTGGAAATAGAAGAGCCTCTGGGGGTTTCAGTTAGAAAGCAGAACTAAATGGAATTAGAGTCATGTTTGAAGAACAGAACCAGCCTATTTGGAATATGACCTATCCTGTATAGAAGACTAGCTGTGGTTTCTACTTCACACAGGTGTGAAGAATAGGGTTGCAAAGGGAGGGTATATTACTGGAAACTGCCAAATTACTGGTTTATCAGTAAACTACCAGAATCCTGGTATCTTTCAAGGATTTGATGTAATCTATCACAAGACATCTAGTGGCTCTTTAGGGTACTTCAGATTATCACGTGTCCGTAATAATCCTGGGCCTTATCACCAAAAAATATATGAAATATTAACATGATTTTAAAATAGAAAATAGAATGAGCTGTAAAATGTAGGTTTCTCCCATTTCGTGCCTAATGACCCCGTACACTGACGTTTTGTTGTGGGTTTAGAGGATGTTGACCTACGTCTGCAGCTGTGGAGGAAGAAATGTCCTCCACTTCCTCTGTGGGATTCCACCTATTGGAAAGACAATGAAAAACAGGGAAGCAGCTTTGTGATCGTGGTTCCATATTTCCTTTCATATGCTGACAGAGAGTAAATCACTTGGTTTTATCACAGTGGAGAGAGAGAGATGGGACCTTATGGCCATGTTAGGAAGACTAGATATTCTGTGCATATACTCATTTGCCTGGCCACCCATGGCACGCAAACCACCATCCACTCCTGTCCATGAGGCATCCCATGGACCTAATCCTGTTTTTTCCTGCTAGAGGAAAGTCTGCTGTCAGCCATAAATTATGAGTTGTTTAGCTTGTGGACCTTTGCCCTTGTAATATTTTCATACTTTTACTACAAATGATTTGTCAGATAAACAGCAATGGGGATTTCCCCCTGGCCATGTGAAAGCCTGGTATGATGTATTAGGGGAGGGAAACCCAGAGCTGATGTAGGAAGTTTGTAGGAACATCAAAGATTTGTCTTTGCTTTTCACATTATACAGCTAGCTACTTATATTCAGGGGTGTGGGGCTCACAATAATGCATTTGTCTATTTCTCAGTAGACCCAAAACAGCACGTGCCATGACACATTCACCCTACGATATGCTTACAATCCTCTGCGACAATAATGTCCCTGAATCCAACTACAGGAAGCCAAACAATGTAACCCGTTATTATGAATTCATCAAATGTGACATGAATTGTAGTGTATGACATTGAGAGAGGCCCTCTGACAGCTACAGCGCCACCCAAGAGGAAGTCATTGAGAATGCTCTCAGCTCGCCTCTCCTTTGCAATTAGTCTGATGGTGTAATCCATTCCTCTGTAAACGGATGCCATATCTAATCAACATTCCAACGCTAGGATAATTAGTAGGCCATCTTATCTGGGGGAGGATGCTGCTGCTGCTAATGAACTCTACCATGCATCCCGACATATGAAGCCCACATGGCCGAGTCAAAGGAGCACACAGATTGAGATTCTGTCCCCCTCGTTTCATAAGGCAATCACAGTTTCATTTACCATAAAAACATACATTCTGATTAGGTTCATTAGCCTCTGAATTGGTTTGCAGTGTCGGGGGATAAGCTATTCAAAAACAAATTACCCAATGATATGAAGTGTATAAATGAAGAAAACCTTTCATTAGCTTATTTGAGATAAACTCAGCAAAAACAGAAAAGTCCCTTTTTCAGGACCCTGTCTTTCAAAGATAATTCGTAAAAATACCAATAACTTCACAGATCTTCATTGTAAAGGGTTTAAACACTGTTTCCTATGCTTGAACCATAATTAATGAACATGCACCTGTTGAACGGTCGTTAAGACACTAACAGCTTACAGATGTAGGCAATTAAGGTCACAATTATGAAAACTTAGGACACTAAAGAGGACTTTCTACTGACTCTGAAAAACACTAAAAGAAAGATGCCCAGGGTCCCTGCTCATCTGCGAACATGCCTTAGGCATGCTGCAAGGAGGCATGAGGTCTGCAGATGTGGCCAGGGCAATAAATTGCAATGTCCATACTGTGAGACGCCTAAGACAGCGTTACAGGGAGACAGGACGGACAGCTGATCGTCCTCGCAGTGGCAGACCACTGCACAGGATCGGTACATCCGAACATCACACCTGCGGGACAAATACAAGATGGCAACAACAACTGCCCAAGTTACACCAGGAAAGCACAATCCCTCCAAAAAAGTGCTCTTCACTGACAAGTCGCGGTTTTGTCTCACCAGGGGTGAGGGTCAGATTCGTGTTTATCGTCGAAGGAATGAGCGTTACACTGAGGCCTGTACTCTGGAGCAGGATCAATTTGGAGGTGGAGGGTCCGTCATGGTCTGGGGCGGTGTGTCACAGCATCATCGGACTGAGCTTGTTGTCATTGCAGTCAATCTCAATGCTGTGCATTACAGGGAAGATATCCTCCTCCCTCATGTGATACCCTTCCTGCAGGCTCATCCTGACATGACCCTCCAGCATGACAATGCCACCAGCCATACTGCTCGTTCTGTGCATGATTTCCTGCAAGACAGGACTGTCAGTGTTCTGCCACGGCCAGCGAAGAGTCCAGATCTCAATCCCATTGAGCATGTCTGGGACCTGTTGGAACAGAGGGTGAGGGCTAGGGTCATTCCCCCCAGAAATGTCCGGGAACTTGCAGGTGCCTTGATGGAAGAGTGGGGTAACATCTCACAGCAAGAACTGTCAAATCTGGTGCTGTCCATGAGGAGATGCACTGCAGTACATAATGCAGCTGGTGGCCACACCAGCTACTGACTGTTACTTTTGATTTGGACCCCCCTTTGTTCAGGGACACATTATTGCATTTCTGTTGTTCAGTTTATGTCTCAGTTGTTGAATCTTGTTATGTTCATACAAATATTTACATATGTTAAGTTTGCTGAAAATAAATGCAGTTGACAGTGAGAGGATGTTTCTTTTTTTATTCAGTACATAGCTATTAGGTACACATTCAGGAACCCTCTGGAACCCTCAGAAACTTTCATATGTTTTACATCACAATGAACTTGAGGCGCTATGCTTGAACCTCAGACACAGTTCCCTGTTCCAGTTCCTTGATGACACATCTCGAGCGTGGTTAGATACTAGGTAGGCAGTGTTACGTGATTCCCACCTCAGCCCAACTATTTCCAGTTCCCCTTCATCGCTGTGTCATCTTTAGTCTCAGCCTCCTACTGCACGTCCAGGATTCCTGTCCTCACGTCACTTCACACAAATGTCGTCTAAAGTCTGGGTGCAAACCTGACTTGTCATATGATAGCACAGCCAGGATGGAGCCCACACAAAGTTAGAACAAAGTCATGCCCCTGCAAAAAAGAGAAACCAGTATGGGATCTTGAGATGCCTGGTCATTCGCTCTCATGGCAGATGAATGGATTGCATCACTGCTACGTCCCTCTCAGGTAGTGACGTCAGTCACCATACCACAGAAGTTGCAAAAATAGAGCCCTCATCCATTCAGTCGTCGAGTTCTTAATTAAAGGCCCAGTGCAGTCAAAAACATGATTTTACTGTGTTTTATATAGATTTCCACAATATGAGTTTGTAAAATGTGAAAATTTGAGTGGATAGCTTGTCTAACTATCTTAGCTGGCATGCCTGCTGGCAAGATTGGTAGACTTTAGAAAAGCAAGAGATTACTAAATAAGACACAGAGAAGCATATTTAGTTTCATTAAAAAATAACCACCAGTCAGGAGGACAGACAACTCAAGAGGTATGCTTAGATATGCAGAAAAATAAACATGTTTTTTTTTACATGGAATTAAGCATAATGATTATGGCTCTAGATTGCAGGAAAAAGTTGTTTCAGGTGTTTGAGAAATGCAAAATTCTCAAACTTCCGAACGGAGGGGCCTACCCCCTACGGACCACCCTCCAGCCATCCTCATGCATTTTGTGCCCCCTCAGATTTTGCGGGTGCATGACGCCCCTGCTCCCAGACAGTCCTTTAAAAATGATTTGCTTGAGAAAAAGCTCTTCTATTTTTATTTATTTTTGACCATTTTAATTGAAATCAATCACAGTAAGGTGCTTAATTATTGCCCAGAAGTGATTTGATATAGAGATACAAACAGCTCCATTGGACCTTTCAACTGACTACACATTCTCAAATCCCATTTAAATAAATACCAATAGGTCAGTTCCTCTAACCTGACAGGCTGGACCTTTTTTATTTTGAGCGTGTCTGTCTTTACTCCTTGTTCCACTGATATATAAATACTGGCTGGGTCCACATGACAGCACGACACTCCAGCCAGGCTCACACTCTGCTTATATCTCATTATCAAGGTAAGATATGCACATACTACTACAGTATAGCTTATTGATTGGAGTATACTGACTTTTGTCTGGTTCAGGAGAACGTCCTTAGCATTTGGATCCAATAGATATCAATAGACATGAACTTGAAAGTGCTCTTGATTTTCTTTCTGCCAGATGAATGTGTTACTACTCAACGTCCTGTATCTCATCCTACATATGGCATCGAGCAGCCAACATGAGACCATTGTGACTCTCATGCCAAATGGTGACTGTTTATCTCTACCTATGTCTACTTCTCTTTACAGATACACTATCTACTTCTGATTATATAACTTCTGCTGTCATAATATTCATATTTCCGAGACACCAAAGCAATGCAAACGTTTGTATAAAAGGTGTTTTAACATGGAGGCTATTCTAAAACAGTGGTGGTCATGTGGTTCCCAGTACTTGTCATCAAGGTGGATCGAAAGGTCTTCACTGAGACGCAGGTCCCTCTGCGATGTGGGGACTACCAGGACACAGAGGTGATCTGGAGGAATGGCAAGGAGCGTCTAGAAAACAAAGGCAACCAGATAAATGTGGAAGTGGTGGAGATGATGGGAGGGAACTACAGCTGCCACAACGCTGCTGGAGACTACCTCAACCACACTCTGGTGTTGGTGCAGGACATACCATCACCCAACAGAACGAGACGCGTCCTGGAGAAGTCACATGACACAGATGGTGTGTGTGTGTGTGTGTGTGTGTGTGTGTGTGTGTGTGTGTGTGTGTGTGTGTGTGTGTGTGTGTGTGTGTGTGTGTGTGTGTGTGTGTGTGTGTGTGTGTGAGAGAGAGAGAGAAAGATAGAATCAGATAATCATTTTTTTCATTGGGTTAACCTTTTTACACAGAGTACATCAGATGTTTGGCGAAAAATTATAGTGGAATATTTCATTGCTCTTGGAAGAAGACCGAATATCGGATGTCAGCAGCTGTTGTTTTTGTCCAAGTAGGACGGTAAGTCTTCAAACACACGCAGTGGATAGTAAATAGAAACAATAGTCGGCTTTCATGTACTTGTGTTGACATCGTTTGATCTTGTCGCATGAAGTTGAAACGCAGCACAGATGCTCTCTTCATTGACTCCCTGTGAAGAGCTTATGATTTGTTGTTATGTTTGGACCTGAGGCTTCTCTCAGAAAGAGGGCTCCAAGGCTAACCAGGAGATTTGTGGTCCTCATCTAGCACCATCTCTTGCTCCGAAGACAGTGATGGTGAAGGCCTGACCTGTCAGGACCGGGATAGTTGCCCCTTTGCTGAGGAGTTGTCCCGCATCAAACTCACTGTATACTTCAGGACTAACTACCTCCTAGAGGACTACACCATCACACCCTTCTACATCCGAGAAATAGGTACAGTAAGGCCAGGATTCAAATGCTCCACACTCATTCACTGGAAACAGCAACGTCACATCATACAGGTATTAGTTAATATACAGTACATCTCATTTCATCCTTGCTGTATGTTGCTCAGTACATCGTAGGATTTACACGGCCCCCCACTTCATCCAATTTAACCCTTCAGAAATATTGATTCTGTCTGGTCTCCCTCCTCAGTGAAACCAGACAAGATCGACATCACCAAGGTGGAGGGGAACACATTTCAGTGGGGGTACCCAGCGACATGGAGCCGCCCCTGCCCTTACTTCCCCCTCACATTCCGAGTCAAAGTGGTCCAACACGAGGCAAGCTGTGACTCTAAGGAAAAGGTATAAGCACCTTTTTATTTTGTACAATGATTTTATCCTTGGAATCCCCAATGTCCTGATTTACACTCTAGTCTGTGATACATGGCCGGTCTGTCTAAGGTAGGGCGGCAGGTAGCCTAGCGGTTAAGAGCGTTGAGCCAGTAACTGAAAGGTCGCTGACTAGGTGAAATGTGCGATGTTCCCTTGAGAAAGGCACTTAACTTTAATTTCTCCTCTAAGTCGCTCTGGATAAGAGCATCTGCTAAATGATGTAAATATAAGGTGATGGTAACATCTCTCCTCTTTGATAGGTGTTTATAAGTGAAACCAACATAAATGCAACAGAATTCACTGTTCGTTGCAGCTACAAAAAATATTGTTTCTGCCTCGGGGCAAAGGATGACCTGGTTGACTCCCAATGGAGCCAGTGGACACGTTATGAGTGAGTCTAGACTTTTTCACTGTGTCCTGCCCTCTAATACACAACTTCATTTGTAGTTAAGAGTGTAAAAAAAATTCAACAGCACTAAACTGTGCAAAGAGGAAAGATTTGTGACTGGCGTGTCTTTGTACAACAGGGTGAAGAATAAACCTAAAAAACACTGACAGGTTTGATGGCTCCTTATCACCCATTAATCAAAAACATTCCAATACTTACATATATTTTTTAACTCAATTGTCATTTGTAGAAAAATGTCAAATTTCTGTCTCTTTATTGTAAAAAGGTAAGGAAATCCAGATGAGGACCGACAACATACCATCACTCAGCTTCAACCAAAACATCCAAATATGGAATAGGCTGGTCATTGTACAGAAACAAATATTTGACATTATACTGAAGACAAGTTATGAAATGTAGCTAGTATAACATGTTTGTTGGGATTTTTATTTATTTGTAAAAATTCTGAAATGTAATTACACCATTATTTATGTTACTCATCTCTTTTCCAAGACGGTTTTCATTGCTGTAGCACGAAGATGTTTGCTTAAATGATTAAATAGACGCAAAAATAAAAAGCTACTGCACACTGATTCACGCTCATGTTCATTTGTTTGCATCGGAATCAACAAAGCAAATCATATTTAGATGACTTTAAGAAACTTGGAACAGGAGAGTGTTTACAATGGGTACACTAATTAAAAACTGACGAGACGACTGGGTGTAAAAATCTGACTACAAAAGTTTATTTTCTAAAAAGTGTCATCTTTTATTTACAGTCGGGATATGTTCACAACAGGAATACGGTGTCCGCTTGTTAAAAACATGTTCACGCTGTCCGACACCTCCCCCTACGTACTTGGACAGTGAAACTTAAAACTTCTAATTTGGCACTATACTGAAGCATTTTGTATTTCAGATCAAATGTTTTACATGAGGTGACAGTACAGAATGTCACCTTTTATTTGAAGGTGTTTTCTGTTTTACCATTTAGGAATGAATGCACTTTATGCATCTAGTCCCCCAATTTGAAGTATTTGGACAAATTCAATTTGTGTATTAAATTGTCAAAAAGGTATAGTATTTGGTGTACATTCCTAGCGTGCCATGACTACATCAAGCTTGACTGTACAGACGTTTTGGATGAATTTGTTTCATTTCTATTGTGCACAACATAATTGAAACATAACCAAAACAACCAAAAGCATCCAACAGGTTTGTAGAGTCACAAGCTTGATGTAGTCATCGCGTGCTAGGAATATGGGACCAAATACTACACAAGTGAATTTGTCCTTACTTACGACACCTTCAAATGGGTGGGCGGGGGGGGGGGCGGGGGCGGGGTAGAGGGCTAGATACATAAAGTGCTTTCATTTCTAAAAAGTAAAACAGATGTCTAAAAATACCATAAAATAAAAAAGGTGACATTACGGACTGTCGCATCATATAAAACATGATCTTAAATCCAAAATTCTGGAGTATAGAGCCAAATGAAACATTTTAGTTTCACTGTCCAAATATATACATAGGGGAGTGTACAACAGTCTGCAAATGACATCTCACAGGACAACAAATGTGATGGTTTCCTCATCTTTCACAAACCATGTGATTGTGAAGCAAACTTAACTGGAGGTAACAAATATGACAAGCTGAGAACTAAACAAATAATAGTTTGACAAGTGCTGCTTCAGCAACAGACATGAGTTACCATACATACTGAATGTCGGTTATCCAAGTGTGTATTCAGCAACAGACATGAGTTACCATACATACTGAATGTCGGTTATCCAAGTGTGTATTCAGCAACAGACATGAGTTACCATACATACTGAATGTCGGTTATCCAAGTGTGTGTTCAGCAACAGACATGAGTTACCATACATACTGAATGTCGGTTATCCAAGTGTGTATTCAGCAACAGACATGAGTTACCATACATACTGAATGTCGGTTATCCAAGTGTGTATTCAGCAACAGACATGAGTTACCATACATACTGATCCAAGTGCTGCTTCATGAGGTTATCCAAGTGTGTATTCAGCAACAGACATGAGTTACCATACATACTGAATGTCGGTTATCCAAGTGTGTGTTCAGCAACAGACATGAGTTACCATACATACTGAATGTCGGTTATCCAAGTGTGTATTCAGTGCCTAAGATGCATGTAGACAGTGTACACACAGCTTGGTAAATGATAGTACCAAAGACAGTACAGTATGTCAGTACAGGCTAAAACAGCTTCTCCAACAGAAATCCCCAATCACACCCGTAGATGATGTCATGGCGACGTTGGCTAGCTAAGCTCGTTTAGAATCACGTCATCGGGTCTAAAGACCATCAAATCAAAGGCACTCCTTTGATATAAAGTTTAGGACGAAAATGTTAAATGTGTCAGTTTGTCACAAGGTTGGAGTAATAGCATGTTCAACTACCTAAGACATTGGCTCGAATCTAGGTGGTGCCTTTAGATTGAGAAAACATGTACTACTAAGGAAGAATTATTTCACTTCTCCCATTGACGTCTCAAACACCTTAGTCTGTTTCGCAAGCGTTTTCCGGAAGCTCGCGATGTTGCGCATCTGGGTTTAGAAACTCTGTGAGAGTACCTTAATTTAACAACTGAAATGCTTATTTAAATTGACCTTTGACACCTGACATGAAGGCGGCAAAACATGTCCTTTACAAGAAAACAAAGAAGTTAGTCTGTAAAATGAATATTTGACAATCCAAAACAGAAAATAACAGAGTAAACCCTGACGTGTTCATATCCTCTGATAGCAGTTGATCTTTAGATTATTGCATAACTTTGCGGGATGACGTGAGAGCATTGATGCTCTAGTGTTAGAGCCAATAAAGCAAAATGTTGGCAAATATTGAATTAACCTAAATACTGTCAAAGACTGTTCAATTGCCTCTTAAAGAGAATACTAGTAATAGATACAAATGGGTTTGATTCCATGTTCAGAACCATATCCATTCTTCCAACTATCCAACTGAAAACAATACAATTCTATTTCCAAATAAACCTCATGCAAAATCTGAGAAGTTTAGTCTGAGAAGTTTAGTGTCTAGTGCTTGTGCTTAGTCTAACACAATGCCTTTCAAATTTTCCCACCCAGCTTCAAAAACATAAGTGCCTTTTTCCAACTTATTTTCAATCATTCTACAGCAAGTATAGTTTGGTTCATTAACTTCAGTGGCCTTAACATTTGCCTGAGAATATGACAAAAGTGTTCAGCTCAAATCAAAATTCAGTCAAATGCATAATAATAATAATTATAAAAAAATACTGTTTAGCCACACGCAAAGATACAGTGCCTTCAGAAAGTATTCACACCCTTAGACTTCTTCCACATTTTGTAACAACAAAAATGAAAAATTGATTTCATTGTCATTTATTTTGTCAATGATCGACACAAGATACTCTGTAATGTCAAAGTGGAAGACAAATTGTAACATTTGAAGAAAAAATATATATATATTTTTTTTCTTTTAAATTCTACATCAAATATATATATAGTGATTACATAAGTATTCAACCCGTTGAGTCAATACATCCACACCTGGATTGTTCTTTTTAAAATTCTTCAATCTCTGCCAAGTTGGTTGTTGACAGTCATTTTCAAGTCTTGCCATAGATTTTGAAGCAGATTTAAAGTCAAAACTGTAACTAGGCCACTCAGGAACATGCAATGTCATCTTGGTAAGCAACTCCAGTGTATATTTGGCCTTGTGTTTGAGGTAATTGTCCTAATTTGTCTCCATATGTCAGTTGAAAAGCAGACAGTCAGGGTTTCCTCTAGGATTTTGCCTGCGCTTAGCTCTATTCAGTTTCTTTTTATCCTAAAAAAACTCCATAATCATTGCTAATGACAAGCATACCCATAACATGATGAAGCCACCACCATGCTTGGATTTGCCCCAAATATAACACTTTGTATGCAGGACAGAGTTAATTTCTTTGCCACATTTTGTGCAGTTTTATTTTTGCAATGCCTTACTGCAAACAGGACGCATGTTTTTGAATATTTTTATTCTGTACAGGCTTCTTTCTTTTGACTCTGTCATTTAGGTTAGTATTGTAGATAACTACAATGTTGATCCATCAGTTCTATCACAGCCATTAAACTCAAACTGTTTTAAAGTCACCTTTGGCCTCATGGTGAAATCCCTGAGCGGTTTCCTTCCTCTCTGGCAACTAAGTTATAAAAGACGCCTGTATCTTAGTGACTGGGTGTATTGATACACCATCCAAAGTGAAATTAATAACTTCGCCATGCTCAAAGGGAAATTCAATGTCTGCTTTTTTTTTTTACCCATCTACCAATCTTTGTGAGGCATTGGAAAACCTCCCTGGTCTTTGTGGTTGAATCTGTGTTTGAAATTCACTGCTCGACTGAGGGACCTTATAGATAATTGTATGTGTGGGCTACAGCGATGAGGTAGTCATTCAAAAAATAAATGTTAAACACTATTATTGCACACAGAGTGAGTCCATGCAACTTGTTAAGCACATTTTTACTCCTGAACTTTAGGCTTTCCATAAAAGGGGTTGAATACTTACTAATTCAAGACATTTCAGATTTTCATTTTTAATTTGTTTTAAAAAATTAAAATGTAAATAAGATTTCCACTCTGACATTATCAGGTAATGTGTGTAGGCCAGTGACAAAATCTTTACGTAAATCCATTTAAAATTCAGACTAACAACAAAATGTGGAGGGTGTGAAGACTTTCTGAAGGCACTGTAGATGTTATTTCCAGGCAGGCATAGCTGATGTCAGTACACAATGACATAAACTAAACTGCCTGTTGGACAACATCCTCCCTCTCCTTCTGAAATGACCTCGGTGACAAGCAGCAGCATATGGACATCATCCAAATAGAGGCCTAATCCACCTCACTGGTTAGTTAAGTCTGATCAACTGTACCTCAGTGTCAGGTGCACTCAGTAAAAGTCAGTTCCTGTGCTAGCTTCCCCATCTCTACTTGGTATGGTGCCATAAGGGAGAGAGAAAGAGAATATGCAACGGTATCAGTATAGAACATGTTCATATAGCTACAGATGATAAGAGTCACTACTCTGAAAGAGCGATTGGATGAAACCTAACAAAAACCATTGAATGTAAAACTGTGTACCGGTATGTGTACAGTCCTAACCGTGCCTCTCCTGGTTTATGGATAGGTGACAGAACTGTTATACTGAAGGTAACAAAGGATTTCAGAGATGAGGGGGAAGAACAGAAATCAAAGAACAAGCCATACAATGGGAAACAGCTCCCAGTCAGAAACAGGCAGTAGTAGTTTGGTGAGGGCTTCAGTGTCCAGCACTGTTCCTGGTTGAGGAATGACCATCCCTTCACATATCCACAGCAATGCTCTCACTGGCTCTGTTTCTTTGACAGATACCTGCAGACATACACCAGGACAATGGTCACAAAGCTATCTTCATCTACCAACGACTCACTCAGATAACATTTTTAAAAGTCAGTATTGCAGCAGCAAAAAAACAGGAAACGGAATTAGTTACAGAACAATATTTCAGTAACGTTACCTCTCCCAATGCTTGTGGTTGAGAAAAGAGAAGTCCTCCAGTTTGGCAATCTCTTTAAGATACTGAGACAGTTTGAAGAGCTCTTTGTCTTTCTCACGGTTTAAGTGTGCTTTCATGAATGGACGAATCTAAAGGGGGAGAAAAAAACAACAAACATTGAAAATGGCTTCTATAAGAATTAACGCCATAATAACGGTCAACTCAAAAGCCTCAAGTAGGCTTTGGTTGGGTAACTTACCGTAATACTGAGTCTCAAACAAACGCTGGTCTCTTATAAAATGGGCCGGCCATCACATTTTTAGCAAATAAACGCCAGTCTCTAATAAGTGCCGAGTCCAATGAAGTGTAATTACGCTTGCAATGCATTTTTTTTTAAATTCTACCGGAACAGTCCAAGCATCAAATCCAATTTCATTGGTCGCATACACGTTTAGCAGATGTTATTATTTCGGGTGTAGGGAAATGCTTGTATCTCTACCATGTGCCGAATGATTGAGCCCTGCATGTCAAAACGCAATTCTGTTTATGTAAACAGCGAGGAGAACTGATTAGTTCACCCCTTTCGTAACATTTACAATGCACTCTAAAGCCAAAACAGTGTTATTCAGTTGTGATGTAATAGATTTTTTTTTTTTTTTTTACAAAATCGATGAGAAATATCGGGATATATCGTTTTGACAATATTGCAAAATTATTTTTGCACTAGTTGACTGTTCCTGCACCAGAAATATTTGCTAATTTCTAAATTGAAATATTACATTTACATAAGTATTCAGACCCTTTACTCAGTACTTTGTTGAAGCACCTTTAGCAGCGATTACAGCAGCGATTCTGGCACAGGTGTATTTGGGGAGTTTCTCCAATTCTTCTCTGCAGATCCTCTTAAGGCGGCAGGGTAGCCTAGTGGTTAGAGCGTTGGACTAGTAACCGGAAGGTTGCAAGTTCAAACCCCCGAGCTGACAAGGTATAAATCTGTCATTCTGCCCCTGAACAGGTAGTTAACCCACTGTTCCCAGGCCGTCATTGAAAATAAGAATTTGTTCTTAACTGACTTGCCTGGTTAAATAAAAGGTAAAATAAAATAGATAAAGCTTTGTCAGGTTGGATGGGGAGCATTGCTGCACAGCTATTTTCAGGTCTCTCCAGAGATGTCCGTTTGGTTCAAGTCCGCACTCTGGCTGGGGTAGTCAAGGACATTCAGAGACTGCATCGTCTTGGCTGTGTGTTTGGGGTCGTTGTCCTGTTGGAAGGTGAACCTTTGCTCCAGTCTGAGGAACTGAGCGCTCTGGAGGTTTTCATCAAGGGTCTCTGTACTTTTCTCCATTCAGCATTCCATTTAGCTTCGACTCGTCTGCCAATCCCTGCCGCTGAAAAACATCCCCACAGCATGATGCCGCCACCACCATGCTTCACTGGTGCCAGGTTTCATCCAGATGTGAAGCTTGGCATTCAGGCCAAAGAGTTCAATCTTGGTTTCATCAAGAGAACTAGAGAATCTGTTTTTTTGCTGCCTTTTGGCAAACTCCAAGCGAGCTGCCATGTGCCTTTTACTGAGGAGTGGCTTCCATCTGGCAATTCTACCATAAAGACCTGATTTGTGGAGTGCTGCAGAGATGGTTGTCTTTCTGGAAGGTTCTCCCATCTCTACAGAGGAACTCTAGAGCTCTGTCAGAGTGACCATCGGGTTCTTGGTTATGTCCCTGACCAAGGCCCTTCTCCCTCGATTGATCCGTTTGGCCGGGCAGCCAACTTTAGGAAGAGTCTTGATAGTTCCAAACTTTTTCCATTTAAGAATGATGGAGACCACGGTGTTCATTGGGACCTTCAAAGCTGCAGACATGTTTTGGTACCCTTCCCCAGATCTGTACCTCGACACAATGCTGTCTCTGAGCTCTATGGACAATTCCTTCGACCTCATGGCTTGGTTTTTGCTCTGACATGCACTTTCAACTTGTGTGACCGTAGACAAGTGTGTGCCTTTCCAAATCCTGTCCAATCAATTGAATTGACCACAGGTGGACTCCAATCAAGTTGTAGAAACATCTCAAGGATGATCAATGGAAACAGGATGCACTCAATTTCAAATATCATAATAAAGGGTCTGAATACTTATGTAAATAAGGTATATAATTGTATTATGGGTATTGTGTGTAGATTTTTTTGTTTTATTCAATCCATTTTATAATGAGGCTGTAACATAACAAAATGTGGAAAAAGTCAAGTGGTCTGAATTCTTTATGAAGGCACTGTAGAATCGTAAGAATCCCAACACATGTTCTATCTAGAGGTCGACCGATTATGATTTTTCAAAGCCGATACCGATAATAGGAGGACCAAAAAAGCAGATACTGATTAATCGGACAATTGTCTTAAAAATGTATTTGTAATAATGACAATTACAACAATACTGAATGAACACTTACTTTATATAATACATCAATAAAATCAATTTAGCCTCAAATAAATAATGAAACATGTTCAATTTGGTTTAAATAATGCAAAAACAAAATGTTGGAGAAGAAAGTAAAAGTGCAATATGTGCCATGTAAAAAGGCTAACGTTTAAGTTACTTGCTCAGAACATGAGAACATATGAAAGCTGGTGGTTCCTTTTAACATGAGTCTTCAATATTCCCAGGTAAGAAGTTTTAGGTCGTAGTTATTATAGGACTATTTCTCTCTATACCATTTGTATTTCATATACCTTTGACTATTGGATGTTTTTATAGGCACTTTAGTATTGCCAGTGTAACAGTATAGCTTCCGTCCCTCTCCTCGCCCCTTCCTGGGCTCGAACCAGGAACACATCAACAACAGCCACACTCGAAGCAGCGTTACCCATGCAGAGCAAGGGGAACAACTACTCCAAGTCTCAGAACAAGTGACGTTTGAAACGCTATTAGCGCGCACCCCGCTAACTAGCTAGCCATTTCACATCGGTTACACCAGCCTAATCTCGGGAGTTGATAGGCTTGAAGTCATAAACAGAGCCATGCTTGAAGCATGGCGAAGAGCTGCTGTCAAACGTACAAAAGTGCTGTTTGAATGAATGCTTACGAGCCTGCTGGTGCCTACCCCCGCGAAGTCAGAATGCTCTATCAAATCATAGACTTAATTATAACATAATAGCACACAGAAATACGAGCCTTAGGTCATTAATATGGTCGAATCCGGAAACTATCATCTCGAAAACAAGACGTTTATTCTTTCAGTGAAATACAAAACAGTTCCGTATTTTATCTAACAGGTGGCATCCATAAGTCTAAATATTCCTGTTACATTGCACAACCATCAACGTTATGTCATAATTCCGTACAATTCTGGCAAATTAGGCGGCCCAAACCGTTGCGTATACACTGACTCAGCGTGCAATGAACGCAAGAGAAGTGACACAATTATACCTGGTTAATATTGCCTGCTAACCTGGATTTATTTTCGCTAAATATGCAGGTTTAAAAATATATACTTCTGTGTATTGATTTTAAGAAAGGCATTGATGTTTATGGTTAGGGACAAATGAGCTTTTGTTAAATCATCCCCCGTTTGGCGAAGTTGGCTGTCTTTGTTAGGAAGTAATAGTCTTCACAGTTCGCAATGAGTCATGTTAGCAGGCAATATTAACTAAATATGCAGGTTTAAAAATATATACTTGTGTATTGATTTTAAGACATTTGCGTAACAGGCAGTCTCCTCATGGAGTGCAATGTAATCAAGTGGTTAGAGCGTTGGACTAGTTAACTGTAAGGTTGCAAGATTGAATCCCTGAGCTGACAAGGTAAAAATCTGTCATTCTGCCCCTGAACAAGGCAGTTAACCCACCGTTCCTAGGCCATCATTGAAAATAAGAATGTGTTCTTAACTGACTTGCCTAGTTAAATAAAAGGTATATAAAAAAAATTGGTCAAATCAGTTTCCAAAAATACAGATTACCGATTGTTATGAAAACGGCCCTAATTAATCGGCCATTCCGATTAATCGGTCGACCTCTAATTCTATCGGCACCTAAGTATTGTGATAATATTGTATCATGAGGTTCCTGGCAAGTCCCAGCCCTATTATTCAGTATTTTTTTACATTTTTTGTAACAGAGGGGTGCAGAACCCCCTTCCACCTTCCCGCTCGGGGGATCCGGGGGTAATTTTATTGTAGAACGACTGAAACAGTCAGCTCTGGTGACTTTCAGATAGCATATTAAACACATAAGCCATGCCAAAATGTTAAATGTTTAGAATGACTGTAGATTTGCTTTAAAACTGCAACATTTTCTCTCAGCCCCATGGCTGGAAATATAGAATAGCATGAGCTTAGCTATAAAACGTCCCTCTCTGCCCCATGGCAAAATATGTAGAAATACTAGAAGTTAACAGTTTTGTCTGACCTTTCAGAGGGGGGGACTTGACTAGTGCAGTACTGAGACTTGACTAGGTGAGGTCTGAGGAGGAATGATGAAGTTCCTAATACGTATTCCGTACCAGTGACTGGCGTTGTCTTGAGAACGGGTGCATTGTGTTTTGTGCAAAGGCATGTTTGGCTGCTAGTGGCACATTTATTTATTCGTTATTTTACCAGGTAAGTTGTCTGAGAGCACGTTCTCATTTGCAGCAACGACCTGGGGAATAGTTACAGGGGAGAGGAGGAGGATGAATGAGCCAATTGGAAACTGGGGATTATTAGGTGACCGTGATGGTTTGAGGGCCAGATTGGGAATTTAGCCAGGACACCAGGGTTAACACCCCTACTCTTACGATAAGTGCCATGGAATCTTTAATGACTTCAGAGAATCAGGACACCCGTTTAACGTCCCATCCGAAAGACGGCACCCTACACAGGGCAGTGTCCCCAATCACTGCCCTGGGGCATTGCGATATTTTTTAGACCCGAAAGAGTGCCTCCTACCAACACCACTTCCAGCAGCATCTGGTTTCCCATCCAGGGACTGACCAGGACCAACCCAGCTTAGCTTCAGAAGCAAGCCAGCAGTACTATTGCAGGGTGGTATGCTGCTGGCATACAGCTAAATAACCTTTAGAACGGTGTTCAAAGTAGTGAGCAATGATTTTGCCATGGCGCACCGCCACAGCTAAATGAATGCAGCAGATACACTCATTTTAAACTGGCTATAGAACTGATTGATGACAATAGCTGGTTCTTAGCAACATGTAGAGCTAGAAAAGCAAATCATAATGCAGTGGGCTGGACTTTCCATACTTCGAATGGTAATAAATGCCAGTCTCCAATACGTGTCCGTCTCCAACAACCGCAGTTGAAGAAAAGAAACACCGGTCTATTAAATTAATGGACGTTTTACCATAACTTACCTTGAGTCCGTTCTGTGGGTTCATGAGGAAATTTCTGCCAATGTCGTCGAACATGATGGTGTTCCTCTTGCTGTAGAACTCACTGTACTTGCCCCATATCACCCCGAGAGGCTTCACCTGAAACACACCCAACATGACAGACTAACTGGAGACACAGTTACATCAGGCGAATGGGACATGAATCAGTGGGATTTATGAGGTTGCATGCTCCAATGTAGGACGACTCACCTCCACTACACCCCTCTTAGGTGTGTGCACTGTGATCATGGCTGCACTGTCCAGCATGAAGGTGATCTTATAGTTAGGGTTGTCTGTCACTCCTAGCTCCTGAGAAACCAGAGGGTACAGTGAGACAGTCACATACACAACAGGAAGGCAAAACATACACAACAGGAAGGCAACATCTGATCTGATGCTCTACACTACAGGTCAACACAGGCTATTAAATCACTGATCCTCAATTTGTATTAGTCGTGCTGTGAAAACATGCTGTGAAAACTATTGGAGAAACATTGCCCTCTTCTGGCCAAGAAGTGTCAACAAGCTGAAGGGAATTTTCAAAAATGTTCTACTTCATTTTCATCATCTTTCTGCACCACGTGAAAATTACACGTTTCTATGTTTTGTAGTAAAAATAATGTTAACATTTATCTTCCTCTATTTTTTTCTACTACAAAACATAGAAACGTGCCATTTTCACATATGGTGATGTTGGGGTGATGCTGGAGCTGAACATGAATTTGAACATTTTGGAAAATTCCCTTTCACTGAGAGATACAAAAATCAACATTTCAGAAGGGAATACATACTTTCATTTTAGCATCAATCCACTTCATACTCGTGGCAGCTAGAACAAGAAAACTAATTAGGGCGAGTTAACTTGAACTTTCCATTTACTTTTCCAAAATCAAAAAACAAGGAGTTTGGTACTTACACCAAATTACAATGTCATAGTCTTCGAACGCAGAGGTCAAGAACTCATGGAGAAAAGGCCTCATGAGCTCTTGACCTGTCTCTGCACATGACTTGTGATCTGGAATGAAACAAATCACAGAGGAAAACAGTCAAAAGTTTGAAGAACAGCAGGAAAAGAGCAACATCTTTCAATAATAATCAGAATTCTTAAACAAAATCCAAAAAAAACAAAATCACATTTAGAAATTGTGTAATTGTGCATTTAACCAGGAAAAAAACAGAAAGTCTTCCTACACACCAAACAATGTGTAGTCCACATCTAGTACTAGCAGCCTCTTTCCTTCCCTGGGTGGGTTCATCTCCTCCACTTTGTAGTCTTTGACACGGCGGGCTATCTTGGCCAAGTTCTCCTCTCTAAATGAGCAAAGTGCATGGCACACAGTTAAAATAAGACATGGAACCAACTATGAGACGTCTTAGAAAACTTACCATAGTGTCAAGCAACGTTTGAGCCAAATCAATGACTTGTAATTACTGTAACTACAGTATAAATGAGTTGTCTCTGCAAAGTCCTACTATACCTGTTCTCTACTTCAATCACCTCTTCTTCAATGTCAAAGTCATTGACAACGTCATCATTCTCTGGGGGAGGTGCTAAAACGTCTTCCTTCGCAAAAACAAAACACAAAGTGATTGAGTGTTACGAGGTCTTTGACATGCTAAATATAGGACGACATTGCTTCTGGTATACTTCTGTCTGGAGTGGATGGAAGAGGAACCCACCAGACTCTCCTCCCTGCTGCCCATCATCATGATCTTGGTCTTGGGTTTGAGCTTCAGTGAGCCCAGCTTCATGTCATCCTCTGCTGGTTTACCTGGGATAGAGAGAGAAATATTAACACACAATGACTCAGCTGTCAAGACAACGCAGACAGGCGCAGAGGTCCACAATGGTGACATTTTCTTTTTTTTTTAAATCACACGTTCCACTTGCAACTAGCAATGGGAGTTTAGGCGACACGGGTGTCTTCCAAGTCGAGAATGAATAAGGTATTGCCGTGCTTACGGCGAAATAGCAGCCCGTTATCGACGGCTATCACAGCGAAAGACGAGACGTTTGAGTCCATCAGCTAGGTCTTACCTTTGACTTTTAATCCTAGGAGTTTCTGTCTCTCTGGAAGAACCCCAGTCAGGGACTTGATAGACTGCTTGAGGTCCAGCACAGTGTCCTCTTCAGAGAGTGTACTGATGGAGTACTCCTGTCCACCCCATTTAATGATCACAGACACAGACATGCTGGCGCAAACCTCAGACACCTGCACGAGAGCAGAATGAAATCCATCAGCTAGCTAGCTACCTACCTACATCTAGACACCATGACAGGATAGCAATCTAATGGAAATGTAATGCTTCCTTTACTTTGCAATGAAAATAAGTGATACATGAAGTTTAATAAAGCTCCCATGTGTTAGCTAGCTATATTTGGCCATCCCTAACCTAAATAGCGAACTAGGTTATCTAGCAGAAAGGAATCAGTGCAGTACCTTTGTAGTTGCAACATTCAGCCCATTCCATGCAGTAAGTAGGCTAGACGTTAGCTAGGTAGCTTGCAATTATCCGCAACTAATCAATCACTCAGACAAAATCGGATTAAATGATTATTGTATAAACGCACATACTGTCTGGCATGACTAACAAGCAGGCAGTAGTAACAAAACACAGCATTCGTGTCTCTCATTCATCCAACTCCAGCTAGCCACTCAAGCTAGCTAGCAAGCTAATTCAAGGGCCTGCCATACATGGACTGTTGTTAGCTAGGCTATTTGTAGAATAGCAAAGTCAATCCGATGCGTATTCATACCTAAACAATTGCGCTGTGTCACAAAACCCTTCGTTTATGTGGTGTACAGGAACACGTACTAGCTACGATGGGGAATAAATTAATAAAGTAGGTGATTTCTGAAAACTCATTCAGCGTTGATTAATCAGCAATTCTTCCTTTCTCCCAATGATGCCCGGCCCGGTTTGTGACCAAGCACGCTTGGTTTTCGCCTTCCTGTGAGTGTTGTACTACTAAAATACCGACAGATGGAGACAACTAGCAAGGAATATTCTTCTGCTTCGGTGGGGTTTAACAGCGGGTGGAATCCAGTATAATGTTGCATTACCGCCACCAACTGGACTGGAGCATAAATCACTATACTTTGAAATACAAATTAAAGCAAAAAATGACACTGCCAACTAACCCTGCACTCAAAACACATTCTACTATTTTAACCCGATCTGATCCTACATCAGACCAACGGCCTGAGAGGACAGGACACTACCATTCAACACCCCCTCTTCTGCAGTATAATCTCGTAATCCCAAGTATTTGCAGCTACCACCATGACACCTATTTTCTGTGATTTATGTTCCATTCCTGTAGTACAGTTGATAACCTTACTGAAGCACATTTCATTTGTAGGCCTATCACTCTGTACTGGGAAAAGTCTTACTACTCACATAAGCATTTTAGGATCCCACACCCTTCATCCATTTTCCTCTACTTTCTTCACTGCCTCAGCACATGACACCTTCTGTACAACTCTGACCCTGTCAACCTCAACCTGCCTCTCTGGCACCGGACACTTCCAAGATGGGCACTGCTACAGCTGACACAAATACCACTTCTTTCACTGATTCTACACATCCCTTTGTCCCATGCCCTCCTGCACACTACTCACATTTTGGAATCTCCCTCCTACACACTGCTGCATTTGTGATCAGAAACTTGGCATCTGAAACATCGTAGTGGATTCGGCACAAAAGCTTGTACAGCATAACTGATATACCCTATCATTACTTTGTTGGGTAACGACTCTGCATCAAAACTCAAAAGAACAGACGATGACTCTTCTGTTTCACCCCTCTCGCCACCGGGTATGCTGTGCACCAACGGCAAGGACCTGTATTAACTAGATCACTAACTCTAAATATAATACCCACTGCTAGTAGCCATGTATTCATCAAACAGTAAATATAATGTGAAAAAAAACTGTTGCAGTTGTAGGCTAATACCTATGAGACCTATGGGCCTATTCCCTCACTCAACTCCATATCTCAAAGCCATACCAAATATCTTGGTTGTATAGTTGCTATTGAGCTGAATATTGAGAGTTGAGAAATTTAAATTATACCTACAGAAAGCTGAGACCCTCGCCTCTTTGACAGGGATGAGGGGACTAAGCTTCCAACGCTGTGTTCTTCCCACAATTGCATTTTGAAATGTTATATGATCAGAATGCATTTTTCACTCAAGTGACGCACCAGTGACTCAGACCCTGTAATAGGGTAAGAGGCAGAAAATCCCAGTGGAGAGAGGGGAACCGGCCAGGCAGAGACAGCAATGATGGTTCATCGCTCCAGTGCCTTTCCGTTCACCTTCACATCCCTGGGCCAGACTACACTCTATCATAGGACCTAAGAGATGAGTCTTCAATAAAGACTTAAAGGTCAAGACCGAGTCTGCGTCTCTCACATGGATAGGCAGACCATTCCATAAAAATGTATCTCTATAGGAGAAAGCCCTGCATCCAGCTGTTTTCTTAGAAATTCTAGGGACAATAAGGAGGCCTGCGTCTTGTGACCATAGCGTACTTGTAAGCATGTACGGCAGGACCAAATTGGATGTAATGCTAATGCTTTTTGTAATGCTAATGCCATGTAATGCTTTGTAGGTTAACAGTAAAACCTTGAAATCAGCCCTAGTCTTAGCAGGAAACCAGCGTAGAGAGACTAGCACTGGAGTAATATGATCAAATGTTATGGTTCTAGTCAAGATTCTAGCAGCCGTGTTTAGCACTAACTGAATTTGATTTAGTGCTTTATCTGGGAAGCCGGAAAGTAGAGCATTGCAATAGTCTAATCTAGAAGTGACCAAAGACAAAATTGATACATTTTTCCACATCATTTTTGGACATAAAGTTTCAGATTTCTGTAACATTATGTAGATGGCAAAAATCTGTCTTTGAAACAGTCTTGATATGTTCGTCAAAAGAGAGATCAGGGTCCAGAGTAACGCCAAGATCGTTCACAGTTTTATTTGAGATTACTGTACAACCATCAAGATTAATTGTCAGATCCAACAGAAGATCTCTTTGTTTCTTCAGACCTAGCACACACATCTCTGTTTTGTCCGAGTTTAAAAGTAAACAATTTGCCGCCATCCAATTCCTTATGTCTGAAACAGAGGCTTCCAGCGAGGGCAATTTTGGGGCTTCACCATGTTTCATCAAAATGTACAGCATAGCAGTGAAAGTTAACATTATGTTTCTGAATGACATCACCAAGACGTAAAATATATAGTGAAAACAATAGTAGTCCTAAAACGGAACCTTGAGGAACACCGAAATGTGTTCCTCTGTGGACAAACCATCCACAGAGACAAACTGATATCTTTCTGACAGATAAGATCTAAACCAGAACTTGTCCATGTAGACCAATTTGGGTTTCCAATCTCTCCAAAAGAATGTGGTGATCTATGGTATCAAAAGCAGCGCTAAGGTTTAAGAGCATGAGGACAGATGCAGAGCCTTGGTCTGAAGCCATTAAAAGGTCATTTACCACCTTCACAAGTGCAGTCTCAGTGTTATGATGGGGTCTAAAACCAGACTGAAGCGCTTCGTATACATTGTTTGTCTTCAGGAAGGCAGTGAGTTGCTGGGCAATAGCTTTTTCAAACATTTTGAGAGGAATGGGAGATTCGATATAGGCCAATAGTTTTTAATATTTTCTGGGTCAAGGGAGGCTTTTTTTTCAAGAGAGGCTTTATTACTGACACTTTTAGTCAGTTCGGTACACATCCGGTGGATAGGGAGCCTTTTATTATGTTCAGCATAGGAGGGCCAAGCACAGGAAGCAGCTCTTCCAGTAGTTTAGTTGGAATAGTGTCCAGTATGCAGCGTGAAGGTTTTGAGGCCATGACTATTTTCATCATTGTGTCAAGAGATATACTGTAGTATTAAAAAACGTGAGTGTCTCCCTTTATCCTGGGTCCTGGCAGGGTTGTGCAGACTCAGGACAAAGATTCAAAGAGGAGTCCATAATTTGCTTTCTAATGATCATGATCTTTCGTTAAAGAAGTTCATGAATTTATCACTGCTTAAGTGAAAGCCATCCTCTCTTTGGGGAATGCAGCTTTTTAGTTAGCTTGCAACAGTATCAAAAATAAGTTTTCGATTGTTCTTATTCTCCTCAATTAAGTTTGAAAAATAGGATGATCGATACTGCACGGAAGACTTCCAGTTTGGTGTAGCACCATTTCTGTTCCAATTTTCTGGAAGCTTGTTTCAGGGCTCGGGTATTTTCTGTATACCAGGGAGCTAGTTTCTTATGACAAATGTTTTTTGTTTTTAGCGGTGCGACTGCATCTAGGGTATTACGCAAGGTTAAATTTAGTTCCACAGTTAGGTGGTTAACCGATTGTTGTACTCTGGTAGTCCTTTGGAAGGTGGAGGAAGTCTGGAAGGGCATCTAGGAATCTTTGGGTTGTCTGAGAATTTATAGCACGGCTTTTGATGATCGTTGGTTAGGGTCTGAGCAGATAATTTTTTGCGATTGCAAACGTAATAAAATGGTGGTCCGATAGTCCAGGATTATGAGGAAAAACAGTAAGATCCACAACATTTATTCCATGGGACAAAACTAGGTCCAGAGTATGACTGTGGCAGTGAGTAGGTCGGGAGACATGTTGGACAAAACCCACTGAGTCGATGATGGCTTTGAAAGCCTTTTGGAGTGGGTCTGTGGACTTTTCCATGTGAATCCATGTGAAAATTTGGTATGGTAAATGTTAGCAACACCTCCGCCTTTATGTGATGCTCACGGTATATGGTCACTAGTGTAACCAGGAGGAGAGGCCTCATTTAACACAGTACATTAATCTGGTTTAAGCCATGTTTCAGTTAGGCCAATCACATCAAGATTATGATCAGTGATTAGTTCATTAACTATAACTGCCTGGAAGTGAGGGATCTAACATTAAGTAGCCCTATTTTGAGATGTGAGATATCACAATCTCTTTCAATAATGACAGGAATGGAGAAGGTCTTTATTCCAGTGAGATTGCTAAAGCAAACACTGCCATGTTTAGTTTTGCCCAACCTAGATCGAGGCACAAACACGGTCTCAATGGAGACAGCTGAGCTGACTACACTGACTGTGCTAGTGGCAGACCCCACTAAGCTGGCAGGCTGGCTAACAGCCTGCTGCCTGGCCTGCACCCTATCTCTTTGTGGAGCTAGAGGATTTAGAGCCCTGTCTATGTTCAAAGATAAAATGAGAGCACCCCTCCAGCTAGGATGGAGTCCGTCACTCCTCAGCAGGCCAGGCTTGGTCCTGTTTGTGGGTGAGTCCCAGAAGGATGGCCAATTATCTACAAATTCTATATTTTGGGAGGGGCAGAAAACAGTTTTCAACCAGCGATTGAGTTATGAGACTGCTGTAGAGCTCATCACTCCCCCTAACTGGGAGGGGGCCAGAGACAATTACTCCACACCGACACATCTTTCTAGCCGATTTACAGCTGAAGCTGTGTTTTGTTTGGTGACCTCTGACTGTTTCATCTAACATCATTGGTGCCCACGTGGATAACAATATCCCTATACTCGCTACAGTCGACAGTTTTAGCCTTAGCCTGAGCTAAAACTGGTAAACAGTGTATGATCGCTGGATGATTCTTTTTAAGTCTAATACTGCTGGTAATGGAATCGCCAGTGACTAGGCTTTTCAATTTGTCAGAGCTAATGGTGGGAGGCTTCGGGTGTCTCAGACCCCGTAACGGGTGGAGAAACCTGAGAAGGCTCGGCCTCAGACTCATTACTTAATGGGGAGAACCGGTTGTAAGTTTATGTCGGCTGAATGAGCGACACCGGTTGAGCATTCCTACAGCATTTCCTTACAGAAGCCATGAGAAAATTGTCCAGCTGAGGGTACTGTGCGAGGGGATTTATAATACTATCTCTACTTATTGGTGACACAGATGCAGTTTCATCCTTTCCAACACTTAAATGACCCTTGCCTAACGATTGCGTCTGAAGCTGGGCTTGCAGCAAGGTTATCCTCACCATAAGGCAATCGTTTTCCTGTATATTATGAGTACAGCTACTACAATTAGAAGGCATAATGTTTGGGCACGAAGGCACTTACAGGGTATTTCACAAATCCCAAATACATTTCTTTAAAAAACTATAGAATGGAAGGAGGGGGATTCTTCACTCCGTCGACCATGCGGGTCAGTCGGTGTGCACAAACCACTTGATCAATTTCATCACCAGTCAAAAGTTTGGACACCTACTCACTCAAGGGTTTTGCAGCCAGTCAACGGTGTGTTAAAAGGTAGATGTTGGGGTTTTCATTGCCACAGATATAAATGGTTTGGTTCAAGTCTAAAAGAAACTACATTATTGTGGTTGCGGCAGAAATGCTTTTGGGACTCCTGGAGTTTACATCGGAAGACTTGCAAAGGGTACGGCACCATAAGAATGCTCGCCCACCCAGGCTCTCCAGATCTGTTTAACTTTTTTTTTTAACAGAAAAGTAGTTTGTTTTAGCTTATTTATTTACACACACACACACACACACACACACACACACACACACAGGCTCCGTTTTCATCCTGTTTTCATCCCTCACAGTAGGTGGCGGCATGCACACTAAATTGTGGGAACGCCAATATACCATAGAATAAGGAAAAGAAGCGGCGGCAGCAGAAGACTCGATCCATGGTGGAAATCCCATCGTTTCAACCGTTAACTCGGGAGAAGCCGAGTTAAAATGGTTGATATTCGACCGGAGAAGCATCCTCAAACTCACTTTAACGTCGTCAACGTCGCTCTTGCAATGTAGGTTCTTTGTTTTTCCGTGGGGCAATGTTGATAACGCGAACTTGGCTACTCAGCTAGCTTGCTAGCTAACCTGGATTGTTTTGACTCTCGAGGGGCTAGCTAGCACCTAGCATTACCTATTTAGCTGGCTGGTTAGCGACACAATACATGCAGTTCTGCGATAAGGCGTAGTTCGCTAGCAATATTTCTAGACAGCTGTTGCTAGATTAATTTAAATCGTGAGCAGCTGTTGATCTCGTGCTTTATTTTTTTAGCTAGCTAAACTATGCATGGTGGTCGTTTCCATTATTAAAAACATCAGGTAACGTTATTGCTAACGTTACATTGATATAGGCGGGTCATCAATGCAGTTTTTCGCCCGTCCCGACTCTGCTCATCTGCGTTTGCTAACATACGTGATGCATAGCTAGTTAGCTAAACCACTGACTTTTAGCATATTGTCTCGTTTTACGACCCTCTAAATGTACGTAGTTGTAGTTTGGTACATTTTGGAATATGAGATTGAGAGTATGTGACAATTCATCACCCTTCTTGCAGGGCACAACTAATTACGGTTAGCTAGCCGCTGCCAACGTTGGTTTGGCGAGGTTATTAAAGTTCATGTCATGAACGCTCGGAGCCCAACAAACCGTTAATATAGTGTAACTAGCTCGATGTCGGGCTAGACTTGAATAGCTGTGCTAACTTAACCCTCAACATAACGTAATCCGGTGCCTGTATAACCATAGTTTACACCATTTCGGTTATGTAATCATAATGCGAATTGGTCTTGTTAGCTAACGTTACGTTTCCAGTCATCATGGGCATTGCAGATGGATGTGAATTACAAAGTGATGTAACTAGAAAATTGTACGCTTGGTACAGTGGACCTGTATGTTTCATAATTGCCTGTTCAAAAGGCCATCTGAAAATGAGGGCCAGGGGGATGGGATCTCAGAGCTCGTATGAATCAGTTCTATATGTAATTCAATGGATGGGATATCCACTCCGTCAGTGTCTGCCTGCAAATGGAGGACCGCACAGCCTCTCTCAGACCCATAGCAGGAATTTACTCTAAATCAAAAGTATCCTCGCTGTCAAGAGGGGAGAAAACACATTTTTAACTTTGGGCTCGCAAAATACTAAGACTGGCTCTTACTTCATAAACCACTGGGGCCGGCTTGAGTTCAGATTTCGTGTGTCCCCCACCCTCATCAAAGTTTCCCATCCCTCTTATAGGGTGTCCACCTACTCTGTGTGGTTGAAAACACACATTGGTGATAACATTTCACCTTATGTTATAAAATACATTTTACCAAGACATGATTATTCGTGTTCTGAATCGTTCAGTGGGGTCTCTAACATTTCGTTAACATTCTATCCAAGAAGTTGGATTTCATAACCAAATCCATCCGACAAGCTCCGACGTAGCAGTGCAGGTTTCTCGTAACAACTTTGGAGTATTTTACATTTTGTGGTCATCGTCTTCAGAGCAAAATTACCATGATGAGCTGTATTAAATGTAAAAGGTTTGGGAAAATAAAAAGCTTGGTATACGCCAGTGGAGGCTGCGGAGGGGAGGACGGCTGGAACGTAGCGAATGGCATTAAACCCATAAAACCATGTGTTTGATGTTGATACCGTTCCACTTATTCCTTTTCATCCATTACCAAGTGCCTGTCCTCTCAAATTAAGGTGCTACTAACATGTTTTATGTGCTCTGTTGACATTTCAGAGATATGCTTGTTTTTGTGAGAAATCTTTAAAAATGACACTTTTTAAAATTAATATGAAAAGGATATATGAAAAGACGGCATGTCTCAAAATCGATATCAATCTTACCGCTATATTGTTTAATGTCCTGCGATTCGAGAAGAAATATGAGTTCAATGGGAAAGTGAATATGTTAGGTAGCCAGTAACCTTAATTCTTGTGCAGAATCCAGCCTAGCTGGTGTGATTTATTTAATATTTTCCACTTTTTCTCTGGCCTCTTGATTTAGTCACCCTAATTCTGTCTATCCTACAAGGGTAAAACCACCAATAATTCTTGAACGGATTATGATAGAGACATGAGGTTTGAACCTTTGGTTTTCTTTATAGGATTATCTACACAATTAACATTTTACCCATTGGTCAAAAGCTGCATTTTTGATTGGGCGCTAGTTATTAGCATGTTTTTCACGTGGTAGGTTGCATATAACCAACCTGTCTTACAGATCATGTGAAAGGGCAAAGGCAAGCATCATGACCATACACCACCTAACTAACTCATCAATATGACATGAATGCTTACAGTATTTCAGGTCGATGCATGTACAAGTTGGGATGCCTGGCTGTGTGGCAAATAGATACAATTCCACTCTTAAACTAGCAATGTATTTTTTTTTAATGTCAACTAATTACTTTTACTACGTCTTCGATCGGAATAAGTTTTTGCCCTAGAAATACCGATCCAGAGATCATTGTATTGCTATTTTGCATGTCTGTAACTCTTTTACCATGTAACTGTTACTGGATGTTTGTTTCCATTATCTCTATTTCCATTATGAAATATTGCATCAAATGATATAGGGATGTTAATGGGTATCCATTAATCGGTTAGCTGCCGAAAATACATTTGACCGGTCATGCTGTTGTTCTATAGGTTAATTTGCATAATGTAGTGGAATTAAGTTAAGCGGAATAGCCTATCACCTGTCAGACAGCGCGAGAGCGCCTCAGAGAGCTGCTACTGGAGTGAAACGTGCTTTTATAAGCCCAGTCGTTGCGCATGGATGCAATAAAGAGGTCAGTGGAGCGCAAACAGTAGGGAATAGATGGATGCGGTATTTTTATTTTATTTAACTAGGCAAGTCAGTTAAGAACAAATTCTTAATTACAATGACGGATTGGCTCACATTCAACAAATTTGATCTAACAAAGTGAATATTTGTCAAATCCGTCATGATTGATGTATTGTAATAGGCCCACAATGTGGTTAATAAAGTTCGAGTTCGAAATATATTTGGCTGTTTTCAATGCTTAACATTTAGAAGTTGTCCATTTTCAGGTTTAGAAGAAGTGACTGCTAAATGCCGTTCATATAAGCTGGTAGTAGAGTTAGCATACAGAAATCGGTGGTGTGGTAGTCAGTCATTTTTAACTGTAATGCAGTTGATTGATGACGATAACATCAACATTTATTGTGGTTGACATCCATACAAGCGTTATACTTAAGGCACGAGTGGGTGTGGTATATTGGCCATAAACCACAAACCCATGAGGTGCCTTATAGCTATTATAAACCGGTTACGTTTATTAAAACAGTAAAAGCAAATGTTTCATCATACCTGTGGTATATCAATCAGAATTCAGGGCTCGAACCACCCAGTTTATAATCCTATTTTTTACCTCAACATATACTGAACAATAATATAAACGCAACAATTTTACTGAGTTACAGTTCATATAAGGAAGTCAGTCAATTGAAATGAATTTGTTAGGCCCTAATCTATGGATTTCACATGACTGGGCAAGGGGTGCAGCCATGTGTGGGTCCACCCACTGGAGAGCAAGGCCCAGCCAATCGGAATAAGTTTTTCCCCACAAAAGGGCTTTATTACAAACAGAAATACTCATCAGCACCCCCTCAGACGATGCCGCAGATGAAGAAGCCAGATGTGAAGGTCCTGGGATGGCGTGGTTACACGTGATCTGCGTTTGTGAGGCCGGTTGGCTGTACTGCCAAATTCTCTAAAATGACGGTGGTTTATGGTAGAGAGATTAACATAAAATTCTCTGGCAACAGCTCTGGTGGACATTCCTACAGTCAGCATGCCAATTGCACACTCCCTCAACTTGAGACACTGTGGTGTCAAAACTGCACATTTCAGTGGCCTTTTGTCCCCATCACAAGGTGCACCTGAGTAATCATGCTGTTTAATCTGCTTGATATGCCACACCTGTCATGTGTATGGATTATCTTGGCAAAGGAGAAATGCTCACTAACAGGGATATAAACAAAATTGTGCTCCAAATTTGAGAGAAATAAGCTGCTTTTGCATATCGAACATTTCTGGGATCTTTTATTTCAGCTCATGAAACACATGGGAGCAATACTTTACATGTTGCATTTTATATTTTTGTTCAGTATAGTTTGAAATACACAAACAATAGCCAAAATTAGACACATTTTGTCAGGAGGGCAGCGAGGACACTCGTGATCTTTCCCCCACGGAATCTTTTTCCAATGTGTTTCCATGGTATTTCCATTGTTTTGGTTGAGTTCCATTGACCTCTTTGCCTAATCTATTGCGCGACAAAAAACAATTCTAAATGCAACGTTGTGTTAACTTTTTAAAATTGTGGCCATAAAAACAGTTATCAGTCTTGCCATAGATTTTCCAGTAGATTTAAGTCAAAACTGTAACTTGGCCTCTCAGGAACATTCACTGTCTTCTTGGTAAGCAACTCCAGTGTAGATTTGTCCTTGTGTTTTAGGTTATTGTCCAGCTGAAAGGTAAATTCATTTCCCAGTGTCTGGTGGAAAGCAGACTGAACCAGGTTCTCCTCTAGGATTTTGCCAGTGGTTAGCTCTATTCTGTATTTTTTTTTTATCCTGAAAAAATCCACAGTCCTGAATGATTGCAAGGATACCCATAACATGGTACAGCCACCACTAGCTTGAAAATTATGGAGCATGGTACTCTGTAATGTGTTTGGAGCCAATCCAATATAACATCACTTTTTTTCAGTACAAAAAGTGAATTGCTTTGCCACATTTTTAGCATTTTTACTTCAGTGCCTTGTTGCAAACAGGATGCATGTTTTGGAATATTTTTATTCTGTATAAGCGTTCTTCTTTTCACTCTGTTATTAAGGTTAGTATTGTGGAGTAACTACAATTTTTTATTTCACCTTTATTTAACCAGGTAGGCTAGTTGAGAACAAGTTCTCATTTGCAACTGCGACCTGGCCAAGATAAAGCATAGCAGTGTGAACAGACAACACAGAGTTACACATGGAGTATACAATTAACAAGTCAATAACACAGTAGAAAAAAAGGGGGAGTCTATATACATTGTGTGCAAAAGCCATGAGGAGGTAGGCGAATAATTACAATTTTGCAGATTAACACTGGAGTGATAAATGATCAGATGGTCATGTACAGGTAGAGATATTGGTGTGCAAAAGAGCAGAAAAGTAAATAAATAAAAACACCATCCAAAGTGTAATGAATAACTTCACCATACACAAAGGGATATTCAATGTCTGCTTGGATTGTGAGGCATTGGAAAACCTCCCTGGTCTTTGTGGTTGAATCTGTGTTTGAAATTCACTGCTCAACTGAGGAACCTTACAGATATTTTTATGTGGAGATGTAGTCATTCAAAAATTATGTTAAACACTTATTGCACACAGTGAGTCCATGCAGATATTTATTTTATTTAACCTTTATTTAACTAGTTAAGCCAGTTACAAACACATTCTTATTTACAAGCGCCGCCTACCCCGGACAATGCTGGGCCAATTATAAGCTGCTCTATGGGACTCCCAATCAAAGCCGGTTGTGATACAGCCTGAAATCGAACCAGGGTCTGTAGTGACACCTCTGTGCCTTAGACCGCTATGCCACTTGGGAGCCCATGTGACTTGGCAAAGTTTTACTCCTGAACTTATTGTATGCTTGCCATAACAAAGGGGTTGAATACTTATTGACCCAAACATTTCAGCTTATCATTTTTTAAAATTAATTTGTAAAAACAAATCAAAGCATCCTTCCACTTTGACATTATGACTCAGCGTGCAATGAACGCAAGAGAAGTGACACAATTATACCTGGTTAATATTGCCTGCTAACCTGGATTTCTTTTTGCTAAATATGCAGGTTTAAAAATATATACTTCTGTGTATTGATTTTAAGAAAGGCATTGATGTTTATGGTTAGGGACAAATGAGCTTTTGTTAAATCATCCCCCGTTTGGCGAAGTTGGCTGTCTTTGTTAGGAAGTAATAGTCTTCACAGTTCGCAATGAGTCATGTTAGCAGGCAATATTAACTAAATATGCAGGTTTAAAAATATATACTTGTGTATTGATTTTAAGACATTTGCGTAACAGGCAGTCTCCTCATGGAGTGCAATGTAATCAAGTGGTTAGAGCGTTGGACTTGTTAACTGTAAGGTTGCAAGATTGAATCCCTGAGCTGACAAGGTAAAAATCTGTTGTTCCACCCCTGAACAAGGCAGTTAACCCACTGTTCCTAGGCCGTCATTGAAAATAAGTATTTGTTCTTAACTGACTTGCCTAGTTAAATTGTTTGTTGGCCAGTGACTCTACATTTAATCAATTTTAAATTCCGGCTGTAACACAACAAAATGTGGGAGAAGTCAAGTGTGAGTACTTTCTGAAGACACCGTATATTAGTAGGCTATATGTAAAGGCCACATTAAATTGAGAATAGTCTGATGGGTGAGAATATTATCAAGTGCTTGTCAAATTATAAATCAGAGATTGATGAAGTGTGTGCAGCCTGCGCAAAGAAACAGCAGATCGCTTGGATTTCATGCAAACTTTTTTTCAAATCCTAATTTCTTGTTCATGCAGCCTTAGCCTAAATGTATTGATTTCTAATAGATTCTAAGGTTTGTCTCACAACCAAAGTTGCATAAATAACTCTAAATTAACCATATAGGAGGACCTGTTTCAAATGGTCACTTTAAACACAGAATAGCCACATGTATGCACTCCCTTCTAAATCGTTTGGGGGAAAATATCAATTGTATTCTTACTAGAAATCTTGTCTGCTAAATGAACTAGTGTAGCCCACAGCTGTATGGCATAGCCAGATCAGGGCCTAACAAGGAAGACCCAGAATATGCTATTATGTTCTTCTGAAACAGGCTACATTTTCTTCATATAATGTTTGTGTGCATTTTACATTTGCTGTACTTTTCACTGCATTTGATACATTCAACAACATGATAAGAATATTCCTTAAAATGTGAGACAAATAAATGGGTTGAGTGAGAGGACTAACTGGTGTCTCCAAGTGTGCACAGTTCCTACGTAATTTCAATGCACATTTGACTTAAAGACGAGTCTTCAACTATACAGTGCTTTTCTTTTTTTTTAGCTCTCCTTAGCTGTGCCGTTAAGGAACTAGAGTAATCACACTTTTAGTTGTTTTGTTTGGAACACAGCCCTGCATCCCCGCCATCAAACAATTACTGTTGTTTACACAATCAAAAAATGTGGCCATTTTAAATCGCTTTCCGAGTCACTTGGGCATCATTTGAAAGCTTGTTCTATTGCCAACATGACTAGCTAAGTTATAAAATGCGATCTTACTGTGTTAGACTTTCACAAGTCTGTTCACAGACACGGGATTGTAATTTGTTCATTCAGGTGTGTGTTCTGTTGTGAATTTTCATCACACCAGACAATCCGGGCAAATTTTTTTTCAAAACAACCCAGGGTATGACGTTATGTCATCTTGTAAATGTACATCAAAAACGTTGACACTGTATATGACATGCGTTTTATGATATGAAAATGTGAAGTACACATTTGGACTCTCGGGTGTTTGGCTGCTTGTATGACATCAAAGCGGTATTTATTAGAATCCTCAACTTCTTATCCGTCAAAATACGTAGTCCTCTTAATTTACAGCATTTCCCTAACTCTGGACAACAAAAAGTGACGAAGTTGCCCAATTAGCAGGAACGATGGGGGCAACTTCTTGTCGCGTGCGGTGCTCATGTTCAGCACGGCTATCCGTTTTAGCATATTACTGTACAGCCACCGCGTTAAAATTACACAACTGTAACCAGTATCACTTTCATTGATTGGTATGGATATTGACCTTTATATTAGGGCTGGGAATTGCCAGGGACCTCACGATACAATATTATCACGATGCGTCAATACGATATGTATTCCGATTCTCACTATTCTTTATGTATTGCAATTTGATATTACAATTATATTTTGCTCACTATGTCTGCTGCAGAGAGATGAGCTGGCATGAGAAAATTAGTTTTGATCAGTCATGGAAATTAAAAGCACTGAACATGTTGGCTCACTATTTAAACAAGCTATAGGATGAAAAATACCAGCGTTTTGTCGCAGGTACAGCCCATTTGGCACTAGCTAACGCTATGTAGCAACAACAAAAAATGTCAAAGTATCTATATAATATAGTCCAGAAATAATATCACTTAGTGTATCGATTCCCCCTTCCCATCACTATTGTATATTCTTGTGTATTTATTTTATTCTCATGTACTTTTTTAATTCTCGTGTATTTATTTTATGACTGATTTGATTTAACCTATGAAGCTCTGAAAAAACAGCTAGTTGCATAAAAAAAATGTCTATTTTGCCAGTTTTCTTTGTCTGCGTGCTATCATTTTCTAGCACCTCAGGCTCACTTTTTGCTCCCTCTCTCTTCTCCCTATCTTTCCTTCCCCCTGTCCAGTCATATTAGTGTGTATCTTGCCGTGTCGGAGCCATGTTGGTGAAAGACAAGCTGGAGGCGGTGCTGAACGTGGGGCTGCGTGTACCCAGCATCATGCTGCTGGAGGTACTTTACCGCTGGGATGTCAGCTCCTTCTTCCAGAAGATCCAGAGAAGCAGCCTCAACAACAACCCCCTCTTTCAGTACAAGTACCTGGCTCTCTACCTGCACTATGTTGGTCAGTACCACCCCGCTCCAGTGCTGCCCTTTGAGTGGTCATTTATAGCATTTGTACTTTTCAACAGCATATTTTGACAAAAGCACCCATCCACTTCTGAAAAATGTGAAAATTCATTTTTATAAGCTGGCGTTTCTTTCTATAGTAGCCCTTATAACATTTTAAAGTCACCTCTTCATTGTTGACGTTGAGACTGGTGTTTTGCGGGTACTATTTAATGAAGCTGCCAGTTGAGGACTTGTTTCTCAAACTATACACACTAATGTACTTGTCCTCTTGCTCAGTTGTGCACCGGGGCCTCCCACTCCCCTTTCTGTTCTGGTTAGAGCCAGATTGCGCTGTTCTGTGAAGGGAGTAGTTCACAGCGCTGTACGTGATCTTCAGTTTCTTGAAGGCCAGTTTTTATTGCTTCTTTAATTAGAACAACCGTTTTCAGCTGTGCTAACATAATTGCAAAAGGGTTTTCTAATGATCAATTTGCCTTTTTAAATGATTAACTTGGATTAGCTAACACAATTTGCCATTGAAACACAGGAGTGATGGTGGATTGCAATGGGCCTCTGTACGCCTATGTAGATATTCCATAAAAAAAGTTTCCACATACAATATTAATTTACAACATTAACAATGTCTACACTGTATTTCTGATCAATTTGATGTTATTTTAAAGGGCAAAAACAAGGACATTTCTAAGTGACCCCAAACTTGTGTGTGTGGAGAGAGATTATTTTGTTTTACCCTTCCATCTTTCCCCTAATCGGAGTAAACTAATTTACAACATCTCTTAGTCTTCTGCTTCCAGTTTATCCGTACTATATACATTTTACAATAGTTATCTGTTTGTTTTTAGTCCCATCCATCAGCTCCACTCAACCACTCCCATCTCTGAACACCATCTATTTGCCATATATTTTTCAACTGTGTTGTGATGTTTCACAAAAGTTCCAAACTTTTGTACATATTGTAACTTAAATAAATATTTTTGCTAAGAGTATTATTATATTATTAATCGATTGACTATGACTTTTAAAATCACTCAGCCATGCTATTTGCAGTAAATAGCCCATATAGTCCATCTTTAATGATGTTGTAATCGTCAGATTAGTTCTGTTTGCACTTTCTGTTTTGGAGTGGCCAAGAAAAGCTAGAAATGTTGTCAGCCAATAGGTTGTTTGGGCTGTAGTGCTGCAGTATCACTCGTGTGCCTGACCAGGAAAAACACTGCAGTCGCAGACTGTAAAACTGGGACCCAGTTTTTCATGGTTGGGTCTCATGCATATGAATGTAATTTATGGACTATTTAAGTGATAATCGAGGGGACTATGCGTTCTATGGAAAATAATACAACACGATGTGGAAAGTGTGTAGCACGTCGTGACACTGAACTTTCACGATGTTGCATTGTTTCCCAGAGAACGCGCTGAGCCCCCGAGTTCATTATCCCGCTTATACCATAGCTATAATTTGAAATGTGTTCATTTTTGCCGGTAAAAATGTGTTTGGCATCCACTGAAATAGATAGCTACTAGATAGCTACAGCAGCTGCCTTGGTAACCAGACAGACTTGCTAGCTTAGCTAACCAAACCATCCGTCCTCGCTTACTATGAAAATCAAATGAAACAATTCAACTTTTAATTTCAAGAGCAGCTCGAACATAGAACACATGAGAATGAACTACAGCAATTGAATTGTACAGTGCTTTATAGGGAAATAATTAACGCGTTTGAATGCCCATTCAAGCTAATTAAAAACGAGTATTCAACAATGCCATGGTATAAATGCATATCGTTTAAGTTCAGCTAAGCATTTTTAAACCTACTACTGTCTTGAATGGCGTTGCATTTGAAATGCTTTTAGGTTTGTCGTAGATTTAGCTCAGACAGGATAAAAGCAGTGACACGAGGATAAAGTCTGACAGTTTGTAGTCAGCGTTGACTGTAAGGGTGAACATGCTTCTGCTACGTTTTGTATTTCTAATGGCACGTCAACATGGGCACAGACAGTACTTCTGATTCAGTATGTCTATGCTCTGCTTGAGAGTGGGCCTGGCCCACTAAAGAGCTCAGTGAAGGCAGGGTGTTCGCTGAATGCTTGTTTCCTAATTAAAGCATGGCATGGCCTGACCTTAGACATCTGCTGCTGCAACTGTCTGCCTGCAGCCGGACACTTTTTTAAAAACGTTGTCATGGTGAAACTTTGGCTCAGACATATTTTCCTCTCCTTTGTAATTTACCTCTGCTTTTTTTCCACCATCCGAGACCCAAGTATTTTAATGGGACTTTCCGTGATGCTCAAGTTGGTATAATTAACCTTGAAATGTGCACAGAAGTGTTAAAGGAAAGATTCACCCATTTTGAATGCATTCACCCATCTCTCCGAGATGCACAAATACGATATAACATTCAAAATGGGTGAATCTTTCCTTTAACCAATACCATGCACGAATTGTATACTGTTTTGCACGGGGGGCTGGGGGGCTGGCCCGTGCAGGGAGTAGGAGAACGAAGTCACCCCCCCCCTCTCAAAGAAGACGTTCTCTTTCCAGGGGAAAGGAGTGGACAAGGCAAAGGCCATGATAACCAGCTCACAGGCCTCGACTATAATGCAGTCACTAGATATGCTAATTATCAATGGGAAGGAATTATATATATTTTTTTTTACTGTAATTGTTTTATAATTTTGTATGTATACTGTGTGTACAAACTTCCCTTGACCTCACCAGTGGTCTTTTTAGTGGCTTTGCATACTTGGCTGAAGTTTGTGGGTGTGACAATGAGGCTGGTATTTGCTGATGAACACACTGGGCAGCAGAGAACCGTGGACTGGACTGAACCTCAGTGTGTGTGTGTGCTGCTGATGTCTCTCTTGGAAAGAGATAGAGGGAGAGCAGGATATTCTCAAATCTTTTAACTGTATTTCTAGGTTTCAGCAAATATTTCATATCTCATGAGGCCCTATCTCATTTTATTAGCATTTTTCATCATTTTGGCTCTTGCTGTAGCCTATTGCTGTAGCCTATTGCTGTAGCCTATTGCTGTAGCCTATTGCTGTAGCCTATTGCTGTAGCCTATTGCTGTAGCCTATTGCTGTAGCCTATTGCTGTAGCCTATTGCTGTAGCCTATTGCTGTAGCCTATTGCTGTAGCCTATTGCTGTAGCCTATTGCTGTAGCCTATTGCTGTAGCCTATTGCTGTAGTCTTTCTCTAACTGTGTTGCTTATGGACGATTAGGGGCAGTGTATTTATACTGCCAGCACTGATGATTCTTTCACATCGGTCCATTCTTTGTCCTGTCTGCATGACTTTGCGTAGCAAATAGCTCTGGATCCATGGCTGTGGATTAACGGCTCTGTTTTATTGCTGTCTCTGCTGTTAAACAAGTCCTTCTCATCTGTGTTGTGTTGGCTTACCTAATGCAGGCCAAGGAACAGGATGTGCTCTTGTTAATACACATTGCTGCACCTGACCATGGCTGGAAGGCTTTTCTATGAGCATTATACAGATACTGTCAGGCCCATCCCTCCCCTATGGACCCATGAGTCAGTAAGCCTAGCTAGGCCAATATCACCAGGACGGCTATATTCGTTTTGTGAAATAGTTTGCCCCAGGCACAGGATTAAAAAAATATTTTTATTTTATTTTAATGTACCTTTTTATAGTCAGACTTCATTATTTTCAATATCTGCACACAGGGCTTAATGTTCCCTCAGCAGTGAGCATGTCTGGAGGAGTGGCTGGGGAGGGAGCACGTGACTTGAGTTTGTCGGGTGGGCATAGGAACCTGTGAGTTGGGTATGCTGGGAAACTGGGCCTCTACTTTTTCTATTCAGGCCCTGTTAAGATTTTTGGCCTGTACCAACGCAGCACACGTAAGGTGACAATGACTGAGTGGTCTAAGGCTGTGTTCCTGACTGGCCGTAGCCTCCCTCCCTCTGGGGCGTGGGTTCTGAGAGTGCAACTACGAGCAGGAGCCTCTCCAACCAAAGCACCCACACATTGTTAAACACGCTGACTCATATTCACCACTGCAGGAAGGTGCTAGGCTACTAACCAAACACCAGGCTCTGTAAAGTAAGAGCTTGCACTCTTAAGATTACAGTATGGACTTCTTCTTTCAGTCAAGGTTTTATCTGGTTCTGATTGTGTTCAAGGCATGTCGTCAGCAGAGCTTCCTCTCCCGTCCTACCGCCACACTTCTCTGTTTTCTGCTTTGTGATGGTTGTGACTGAGCATCCAGACCAGAACGGAGGCTCATAGATAAGCCTATTGACAGCAGTGACGTGGCGGCCTGGCCGGCTTGCAGAATATAGCTCCATCTCCTCCTCTCAGGATTACGTAAGCAGCATCCGGTGGTGGCCACAGGCCGAGGAGGGAGAGAGGGAGGGTAAAACTGCCCACACAAAGCTCTAATCTCCCGTCCCCGTCACCCTGGCTGCCTGTCACAGTGAGGCTGGCTCACCCTGACTTGGCCACACACACACCACTGGCTCGGAACACTGACTCCAGTCAGGGCCCGTGGCACTTAGACTTAGAGGATCATAATCGTTTTGGTTTTCATGGGAGGTAGAATCATATCAGTATCTGTCTGTGTAGTTGTTGTCATGCCAGAATGATTCAGTCCACTGACCACACTTTCAAGCCTCAATGGCTAACTATCCTCCTATCCCCCACTGTTGTTGTCATGCTCCCTGCCCTTTATTGATTTTTTGACCAGGTTAAGTTGCATGTTTGACACGCGCACACACACACACTGTCTGTGCGCAGGATGGCGGAGAGAGCTTTAGAGGAGTGGGCATGTTAGCTGTCTGCTAATGGAATCCCCAGGATGGATTGGCTGGGTGGATCTGTTGCATGCTGGGTCCAGGTCGGCCAATCGAGTCCCTGGCGTTTTGGTGCCTGTTGATTTGTCTGGAGGAGAATCTCAATGACATACTCCTTGTATCCTCTCCCATCGCTGCCGCCTCAAAAGGAGGGACCTCTGACTTTTTTTCCCCCATCTAATGGATTTTGAGAAGTAGGTGAAGAGAGCGAGGACGCGATGAGTATGCAATTGAGATTTTCCCTTCTGACTGTTTTGTGCTGACTCCACTAAACGAGGCAGGCCACGCTCAACCAAGATGGCGGAGGGCAGGCAGGGTTATTGGTTTCACTGTCCTCGTGATAATAGAACTCGTCTGAGATAATTGGAATAACAGTTGAGGATTATTCAAGAAGTGAATGCCAGTTAGACAGTAGTGGACGTCCGTGTTAATAAACTATTCCTTAATATGTGTGAGACCAACAGCAGCTGAAGCAGGCACATATATTTTTGTCCCTTTAAAAAAAGCTGTCTATGTGCATTGTTCCACTTCATGGCTTTACTGTACAGACCCCTCTTCCTTCTGTGATTCACTGTCCTGACTGTCTCTGCTCTTCTGTGTGTCAGGTTACATCCTCAGCCTGGTGCTCCTGACTCTGCCTCGTCAGCACCTGGTGAAGCTCTACCTGTACGTGCTCACTGCCCTGCTGCTCTTCGCCGGACACCAAGTCTCCAGGTGAGCGAGAGACACACACTACAGGAACTATAGCTAAAATAATCCTTGACACGTCAACTTGTTAGCTAGGAGCTACGTGTATTCAGAAAGCTAATTTAAAAGCCGTTAAGTGTTGCGATTTGAAGTTCTGTTTTGTAGTTGTTCCATAAAACTAGAGGTCGGCCGATTAATCGGAATGGCCGATTAATTCGGGCCGATTTCAAGTTTTCATAACAATCGGAAATCTGTATTTTTGGGCGCCGATTAAAAAAAAAATATATATATATATTTTTTATACCTTTATTTAACTAGGCAAGTCAGTTAAGAACACATTCTTATTTTCAATGACTGCCTAGGAACGGTGGGTTAACTGCCTCGTTCAGGGGCAGAACGACAGATTTTCACCTTGTCAGCCCGGGGGATCCAATCTTGCAAACTTATAGTTAACGTTCCAACGCAATAACGACCTGCCTCTCTCTCGTTGCACTCCACAAGGAGACTGCCTGTTACGCGAATGCAGTAAGCCAAGGTAAGTTGCTAGCTAGCATTAAACTTATCTTATAAAAAACAATCAATCACTAGTTAACTACACATGGTTGATGATATTACTAGATATTATCTAGCGTGTCGTGCGTTGCATATAATCTGACTGAGCATACAAGTATCTAAGTATCTGACTGAGCGGTGGTAGGCAGAAGCAGGCGCGTAAACATTCATTCAAACAGCACTTTCGTGTTTCGCCAGCAGCTCTTGGTTATGCGTCAAGCATTGCACTGTTTATGACTTCAAGCCTATCAACTCCCGAGATGAGGCTGGTGTAACCGAAGTGAAATGGCTAGCTAGTTAGCGCGCGCTAATAGCGTTTCAAACGTCACTCACTCTGAGCCTTCTAGTAGTTGTTCCCCTTGCTCTGCATGGGTAACGCTGCTTCGAGTGTGGCTGTTGTCGTTGTGTTCCTGGTTCGAGCCCAGGGAGGAGCGAAGAGAGGGACGGAAGCCATTCTGTTACACTGGCAATATTAAAGTGCCTATAAGAACATCTAATAGTCAAAGGTTAATGAAATACAAATAGTATAGAGGGAAATAGTCCTATAATTCTTATAATAACTACAACCTAAAACTTCTTACCTGGGAATATTGAAGACTCATGTTAAAAGGAACTACCAGTTTGCATATGTTCTCATGTTCTGAGCAAGGAACTGAAATGTTAGCTTTCTTACATAGCACATATTGCACTTTTACTTTCTTCTCCAACACTTTGTTTTTGCATTATTTAAACCAAATTGAACATGTTTCATTATTTACTTGAGGCTAAATTGATTTTATTGATGTATTATTTTAAGTTAAAATAAGTGTTCATTCAGTATTGTTGTAATTGTCATGATTACAAATACTTTTTTTTAAATCGGCCGATTTATCGGCATCGGGTTTTTTGGTCCCCCAATAATCGGTATCGGCGTCGAAAAATCATAATCTGTCGACTTCTACATAAAACAGTTACCGGTATTACAGTAGTGACTTTCTGACCATATTATGATTCTGGCTCCGGACTATTGGTGGTTTCTACTGGCCTTGATTGTGCTTTAACTCTTGTTGAATTCTCTGAGGCGTGGTTCTGTGTTTTAACCAGGGAGGACAGAAGACAGCAGGTGGGACTGCAAGAGCTGAGCTCTGACTGTGTTGTCTTCGTGTTTCAGGGATTATGTCCGCAGTGAGCTGGACTCCGGGTACGAGGGACCGCTCTACCTGGAGGCGCTGTCCATGAACCGTTTCTCCACCGCCCTCATAGGTAACTAACTAAACACAGTCCCACCTTCACCACCACCCTCACAGGCAGCTATAGTGCCTTCAGAAAGTATTCACACCCGTTCACTTTTTCCACATTTTGTTGTGTTACAGAATGGATTTAAAATGGGTTCAATTGAGATTGTTTGTTTTTTGTCACTGGCCTAGACACACTATATCCCATAATGTCAAAGTGGAATTATGTTTTTAGAAATGTTTACAAATGCATATGAAAAGCTGAAATGTCTTGAGTATGAGTATTCAACTCCTTTATGGCAAAGAGTTCAGAAGCCAAGTTCAGAAGTAGTTCAGAAGTAAATATTTCCTTAACAAGTGACATAGTAAGTTGCATAGACTCACTCGTGTGCAATAATAGTGTTTAACATGATTTTTGAATGACTACCTCATATCTACCCCACACATACAATTATCTGTAAGGTCCCTTACTACAAAGATACAGGCGTCCTTCCTAACTCAGTTGCCGTAGAAGGAGGAAACCACTCAGGGAATTCTAAACAACAAATTGACAGTGAAAAGGAAGGAAGGCTGTATAGAATAGAAATATTCCAAAACATGCATCCTGTTAGCAGCAAGGCATTAAAATAATACTGCAAAAAAATGTGTCAAAGCAATTCACTTTTTGTCCTGAATACAAAGTATTATGTTTGTGGTAAATCCAATACAACACATTACTGAGTACCACTCTCCATATTTTCAAGCATAGTGGTGGCTGCATTATGTTATGGGTATGCTTGTAATCGTTAAGGACTGGGGAGTTTTTCAGGATAAAAAATAAACGGAATAGAGTGAAGCACAGGCAAAATCCTAGAGGAGAATCTGGTTCTGCTTTCAACCTGACACTGGGAGATTAATTCAGATTTCAGCAGGACAACAACTTAAAACACAATGCCAAATCTAAACTGAAGTTGCTTTCCAAGAAGACAGTGAATGTACCTGAGGGGTTGAGTTACAGTTTTGACTTAAATCTACTTGAAAATATATGATAAGACCAGAAAATGGATGTCTAGCAATGATCAAACACCAATTTGACAGCGCTTGAAGAATTGTGAAAAAAATAATGGGTAAATGTTGCACAATCCAGGTGTGGAAAGCTCTTATACAATTACCCAGAAAGAATCAGCTGTAATCGCTGCCACAGGTGCTTCTACTTAGTATTAACTCAGGGGTGTGAATACTACTGTAAATGAGATTTCTGTATTTCATATTCAATAAATTAGCTACAATTACTAAAAACATGTTTTTCACTTTGTCATTATGGGGTATTGTGTGTAGATAGGTGAGAAAATAATACATTTGATCCATTTTGAATTTAAGCTGTAAGACAACAAAATGTGGAATACTTCAATGGGTATGAGTACTTTATGAAGGCACTGTAATTAAACAGTGCCACCTTCACTACCAACCTCATAGTTAACTCACTAAACAGTCCCACTGGGCCACAGTCTCACAGGTCCCATACCAGCCTCTTACACCCCCACACTTCTCTTACCCCACTTTCTGAGAATCTATGAGTCACTTTGTAGTCGCCCTAAAGTCTGCTTTTACTCGATAACATGGTGATTGTACACTTCATCACTCACAGTATTTTATATATATTTTCTTCCACATCCTATTTTCTTCTACATCCTTTTATCAATCCAACGCCTATCTTTGTCTCAGAGTCTGCTCTGTTTTTCTTCTCCCTGTCTGGCCATTGTTCAATTCTAACGGTCTTCTGAGTGCTCGAGCTAGTTTTATTCGCCCTAGAACCTTTTCAGACAAAGGAAAAGGCCGTGTTCCTTTGCTTCATCCTGTCAGGCAGAAGGTAGGCGGCTGAGGAGCGAGGGGAGGAGAGTTCAGGAGGTTGGCAGTGGGTGCTGTATAATCTGACGATCTGAGGTGCCGTTTGCCGCAGAGCTCCTCGCTCTCTCTCGCTGCCAAAGGTGCTTCTACAGAGTGAGAGAGGGAGTGACGACAGTCTCCCGTACAATGGGAGCGCACACAACTCAGACAGGCCTCTGTCTTTCCCCGCGCTCTTGCTTTCTCTTTCCTGCTCACTCATTGACGTATTTCTTGTTGTGCTGCTTGTCGTAAGAGTGTCAGGTGCTCTGTAGTGCGACTAGTGTCTGTCAGGTTTTATGTTACCGAGGTGTGGGTTCTGCCTCTTCTGAAAATACAGCTGGCCCACAATAGTGTTGGCTTGAGAGCTCAGTGAAAACCTGAAAGCCCAAAAGGGGAAGAAGCGAGAAGTGAGTTTCATCATGAATAGGGAGCCTTCCTGTGAAATGACTGACAGTTACACAATGATCTGTTTCTGATGCTGAGAAGATTCATCCTTCTCTGTTACTAAACACTGCTACTTTGACCATTTGAAAACAGGAGCACCCTTAGACGTCTTCCAGTGATTTTTTTCAAATGTACTTTTACTGTTGAAAAGTAATATCCCAAGTATAAATACAGTAAAGTACAGTCAAATACAGTAAAATGTTTGTGCTTCTAGTTCCGACAGTGCAGCAATATCTAACAAGTAATCTAACAGTTCCCCAACACATACCAAATGCACACAAGTCTAAAGGGGGGAATGAGAATATGTACATGTAAGTATATGGCTGAGCGATGGCCGAGCGGCATAGGCAAGGTGCAATAGATGGTATAAAATACAGTATATACATATGATATGAGTAATGTAAGATATGTAAACGTTATTAAAGTGGCATTATATCGAGTGTATTGTATAAAGTGACTAGTGATCCATTTATTTATAAGTGGCCAATGATTGGGTCTCAATGCAGGCAGCAGCCTCTCGGAGTTGGTGATTGCTGTTCAGTAGTCTGATGACCTTGAGTTAGAAGCTGTTTTTCAGTCTCTTGGTCCCAGCTTTGATGCACCTGTACTGTCCTCGCCTTCTGGATGGTAGCGTTGTGAACAGGCAGTGGCTCAGGTGGTTAATGTTCTTGATGATCTTTTTGGCCTTCCTGTGCCATCGGGTGCTGTAGGTGTCATGGAGGGCATGTAGTTTACCCCCGGTGATGCATTGTGCAGACCGCACCACCCTCTGGAGAGCCTTGCGGTTGAGGGCGGTGCAGTTGCCGTACAAGGCTGTGATACAGCCCGACAGGATGCTCTCGATTGTGCATCTGTAAAAGTTTGTCAGGGTTTTGGGTGACAAGCCAAATTTCTTCAGCCTCCATAGGTTGAAGAAGTGCTGTTATGCCTTCACCACACTATCTGTGTGAGTGGATCATTTCAGTTTGTCTGTGATGTGTACGCCAAGGAACTTTCTCCACTGCTGGCCCTCCGATGTGGATAGGGGGGCGCTCCCTCTGCTGTTTCCTGAAGTCCACGATCATCTCCTTTATTTTGTTGACGTTGAGTGGGGGGTTGTTTTCCTGACACCACACTCCGAGTGCCCTCACCTCTTTGTAGGCTGTCTAGTCGTTGTTGATAATCAAGCCCACTACTGTTGTGTCGTCTGCAAACTTGATTGAGTTGGAGGTGTGCGTGGCCACGCAGTCGTGGGTGAACAGGGAGTACAGCAGGGGGCTGAGCACTCACCCCATGTGGGGCCCCAGTATTGAGGGTCAGCGAAGTGGAGATGTTGTTTCCTACCTTCACCACCTGGGGGTGGGATGTGTGTTTTGTTAAGTAAATCAGGTGTTAAATGGGGTGAAAATGAGATTGGTGTGCCACTCTAAGTAACCCTTTCCCTAACATTTTACATAGAGGGAGGGACTGATCGATGATTCCCTTTGGCACGGTGTGCTGACTTGGCTTGGGACAGTTGTTGAACTTTGGCCTTTTTAGGTTCAATCACATAAGTACTTTGGGTAAGGCTACTCTCGATGCACATTCAGCCATGAGTCCTGACTGCTGTACTGCACAGTTGCTTTCTAGGGACACTCGAATCTTCACGCATGTTCTGCAGGCGGGTCGCAATGAGGGTTCATGTTTTCCCAGTAACACAGGAGAGCAGTAGGCAGGGACCTCTTGGCCTAGTCCTTAGAGTGTTAGGGAACATGCTGCCTCTCTGTGCTGTCGTCACCAGCCTCAGGGACGTCACACTCCAGCTCCTGGAGACAGACTGGATCTGACGTTATGACTTCACTGTGTCTCATTCCGTCTGTCATTTCTCTCGCGCGTGATGACGAGTCTCTTAGCTTTCTAGTGCCATCACATTTAGCACTGTGTCATCAGAGTTAACTTGGGGCATGTAGCGGTCAAGATGCACGTGCTCCGGGCCTCAATGAACTCTTTGAGGTGCCTTATTTGTCCTCGAGGGCGTCGCACATTTTGACTCCACAAGTCAGATCTTGGAACACTCGCACTTTTAAGATTCAGCTGTTCCATGTTACTACACAGTTCAGATACGGTGTGTGTTCCTATAGACTGGGCGTTCACCTGCAGTGTGTTAACCCCGTCCCTCCTGCCTCTCTCTCCAGCTCAGCTGGTGGTGTGCACCCTGTGCTCCTGCGTCATGCAGACCAAGAGGATCTGGTTGTTCTCTGCTCACCTGCTCCCCCTGGTGGCGCGCCTCTGCCTGGTCCCCCTGGAGACCATCGTGTTCATCAACCGCTTCGCCATGATCTTCACAGGCCTCGAGGTCATCTACTTCCTGGCCTCCAACCTGCTGGTGCCCTACAACCTGGCCAAGACAGCCTACAGGGAGCTGGTGCAGGTAAAATAGTCTGCGTGGCACTGAATTATTTCCACGCCAGCTAAGTGTCTGCTGGCTCTAGACTGGAGGCGATTCAATGACTACTCGATCACCCGATTGTCACTTTTCTTTCACACACAAGACTGTAAATCTATCAGTTTGCTGCTGTCTCTCTGTTTTTATTTCTCATAGCTAACAATATCTGTGGCATCCTCTGTTCCATGTCCTCCTGTGCCCAGGTGGTGGAGGTGTATGGGCTGCTGGCTCTGGGGATGTCCCTGTGGAATCAGCTGGTTCTGCCCGTCCTCTTCATGTGCTTCTGGCTGGTGCTGTTTGCCCTGCAGATCTACACCTACTTCAGTAGCCGCGACAAGCCCACCTCCAGAGAGAGGTTGCTCTTCCTCTTCCTCACCAGGTGGGACAGGGCACTGCTTCCTAGAACACTAGAAACCCTTTTCCCTTCTCTTGTGGAATCCGAGAAGTTGGAAACCCAAGTCGATCTGTTTTTGACGGAACTTTTGCACGACATTATTTAATCTGAAGTTCTACAATTTCAGTCCTTTATTATGTCTGTCTGTCGTAATCAAAGAGAATGTGACGTGCCATCTATTACAAATACAAACATGATCTCTGAATTGGTTTAGTGAGTTCTCTTACGGTCCCCTTCTGTCCCTTCAGTATTGCAGAGTGCTGCAGCACCCCCTACTCCCTGCTGGGCCTGGTCTTCACCGTGTCCTTTGTGGCGCTGGGCGTCCTCACCCTCTGCAAGTTCTACCTGCAGGGCTACCGGGCCTTCATGAATGACAACACCATGCATCGGTCAGTCAGCCGCATTCTCATTCAGCCCATTTTATGTTGTGTGTTTATGCCCGTTAAGTGTGTTATTTGACCCATAGCTTGAACAATGAGGAATCTTATTTTTTTTTTGACTGACTGAAAGCACCACATTATTTATGAATCTCTCTTTCTCTCTCTGTCTCTCTTTCCCCCCCCCCCTGCTCTGTCTCTCACCATCTCAGGGGAATGACGGAGGGCATCACGCTACTGATCCTGGCTGTGCAGACGGGTCTGATTGAGCTGCAGGTCATCCACCGAGCCTTCCTCCTCAGTATCATCCTCTTCATCGTGGTGGCCTCCATCCTGCAGTCCATGCTGGAGATAGCTGACCCTATCGTACTGGCTCTGGGGGCCTCACGGGACAAGTAAGATACTCGAGGCTGAGTTGGAAATGTCTCACTACTTTGACCAGGGCCTAGGGTTGTGCGATATCCAGATTCATAAGGTCCTTTACTTTCTCTACCATACCGGGGTACACGGTATTACCAAATATGCAAAAAAATATATATATATGTATATTTTACAAAAAATAAGCACAAAACCATTTAGGCAACGGGGATCTTGATCCAGGAGGGGATTGAATGTCTCTGCTGTAACCAAGAAGCTTGATCTTTACATCTAGCCACTCAACTAGCAAGTTAGCAAACCAAATGCATAGCTGAAGACCTGCGCTGGATATAAATAGATTTCTTATAACTTATAAGCGGTGGCGCAGCATGCAACCCCCGCGAGGCTTTGAAAATCACACGGTATTGAAAATGATATACGGTATATCGCCCAAGCCTACCAGGGCTTGTCATCCACAGCGAGAATGAAAAGATCACTAGCATAATATAAAAAGGCCTCACTTTCACATGGAAGTCCGTCCAAAATGCCACAACTACATGATTCAGTGCAACACAACTTTATTACGCCACTCAGGCGTTGTCCTAGTAAAAGCTCTGTCGGTTGTCGCTCTGTTCAGGAGCCTGTGGAAGCACTTCCGGGCCGTGAGCCTGTGCCTCTTCCTGCTGGTCTTCCCAGCCTACATGGCCTACATGATCTGCCAGTTCTTCCACATGGACTTCTGGCTCCTCATCATCATCTCCTCCAGCATCCTCACCTCACTGCAGGTACACACACACACACACACACCTCAAGCTCTGTCGCCATGGACACACCCATACACACACACATACACGCTGTAGTCTGTCCAATTCAAGAGTTCCTTTTAGCCGCTGGTGCACTGGATCCTTTGCCCGTTTGTTTGCAGTAATGACATAAGAACACGTCAACAATGTTTCATATGTAAGGTGAGATGGCTTTTCCGTTAGTGCTGAGATATATTGCACAGGTCCGTGATGGGGATGTGACGGGCACGGTAAGGACTGTAAGCTCCCGTATCTGTGCCTGCTATTCCCTGGCCACCTGTGAGTATATATTCCCTGTGAAATATGGAAAACCCTGTGGGGTTTCAGCAACTCAACATCTCAGATTGTTCTGAAATGGTTTCTGTAGTAGAAACCGATAAGATCAGCATTCCAGCAACTTTGTTTTGTTAAAATGGGGTTCTGGTGCGTTGACCTTTAGAAGATTCCGGTGCGTTGACTATCTGTAATAGAAAAAAAGGAAGGCCGCAGACCTTACTACTTTGGTTCTATATATTACCTGTGATTCTAACCCTTGACCCCAAACTGCTTGCCCCAACGTGAGAGTGACCTTTAGTGTCAAAACAAGTGAAACGAAGCACCCACACTCCATGTCCTTCTCCCCTAGGTGCTGGGCACCCTGCTAATCTACATCCTGTTCATGGTGGAGGAGGTCCGTAAGGAGCCCGTACAGAACATGGACGACGTCATCTACTACGTGAACGGGACCTACCGGCTGCTGGAGTTCCTGGTGGCGCTCGTGGTGGTGGCCTACGGTGTGTCTGAGACGGTGTTCGGGGAGTGGACGGTGATGGGCTCCACCATCATCTTCATACACTCCTACTACAACGTGTGGCTGCGCGCCCAGCTGGGCTGGCAGAGCTTCCTAATGCGCCGAGACGCCGTCACCAAGATCAAGAGCCTGCCCACCGCTTCCGACCTGCAACTGGAGCAGTACAATGACATCTGTGCTATCTGCTATCAGGTGACTGTGTGTGTGTGTGTGTGTGTGTGTGTGTGTGTGTGTGTGTGTGTGTGTGTGTGTGTGTGTGTGTGTGTGTGTGTGTGTGTGTGTGTGTGTGTGTGTGTCCGGTGTGTGTGTGCATGCTGTTTGATAGGTCACCAATATTGTTCTGATAAATGTGTTTTATAGCCCTCTTCTGGTATGAAGGGGTTCAATGCGACCTAAGGGGATGTGAAATTCTGGTAACTTCCTCAAAATTCCCAGGTTTCCCAGAAATCCTGGTGGAGGTATTCCAGATGTTTTTCTTATTCCCTGCTGATTCTGGCAATCCTCAAACTGGAATTTTAAGAAAGTTACCTAAACATTAAAAACATTTAAATGATAGGTTAGTTTTAATGAGGATGTGTACTGTGATATATTTCCACAAAGCATCATCAGGCATTGTAGTGGACTCTTCTGTGGTTGTCCGTAGCCCTTCAGTAGTTAACCAGTATTCTGTCTCCCTTTCCAGGACATGAAGTCTGCCGTCATCACCCCCTGCAGTCACTTCTTCCACGCTGGCTGCCTCAAGAAGTGGCTCTACGTACAGGAGACCTGCCCCCTCTGCCACAAACAGCTGAAGAGCCAATCACAGCCTGCCAATGCCACCGCTGCCCCCGCCCAGGACATTCTTCCAGCCAATCCCAACCCAGCAGAGGCTGGGCAAGGAGAGCCAGTGGCCGAAGAGAACAAAACAGTGACTCAGAACGGTGTTCCGGTTGAAGAGAGCCAAGCCAGATCATCTTCCTCCCATGCTAACCCTGAGCCTGAGGGCCAGGCAGAGGAGGCAGGTCTGTCACAGGGCTCAGGGGAATCATGTCTCAGGCATCGCCAGCCCCAGCAGTCTGCCACCTGCCCTGAAGCAGCATCATCCACAGCATGTGCAGCCGACCTCCAGTTAGAACTACAACGGTCTGCCAGCCCCTGCTGCCTCTGAGCCTCGCTCATGCACGCCTCCTCACACACAGCTAAAGACTATTCATCCTCAAGTGGCTAATACGAACGACTTCGCCATGACAGGTTAACTGTTGGACTTTCCCTATTGCCACTATCCAACACCTTCCCCTTAACAAACTCTTATCTATTTGTTGCCTGTTACTTAAAGTATGGTCTTAAATGTCATTCATTAACATTTCATGGTTAATTCATTTCATTCAAGTACATTTCATGGTTATTAATCCTATAGGATTTCATGTATGAAATCTGACGCAGACTTGAGTGATGCCATACTGAACCTCCATATAATTTCACTGAGAAATGTGCATCGATTTCTCTCACTTAGCATCAAAATAAGTCAGTAGCCGTGCATGAGCCTTGGCTTGTGCTAGCCGGAACGGCTCATAGGAGCAGGAGCATATCTCCTGTTTCTGAAGCGTGAGGCAGGTCGATGTACAAGTACACCCCCTGGACAGGACGCTAGTGTATCGCAGGGCTTTACCCTCAATCGATCTCTTAAACTCTTGAGTGCCAAGCAGAGACTAATTGGTGTTCCCATTTTTTAATCTTTATCGTATGACTCGGCCGGGGATCAAACTCACAACCTTCCAATCTCAGGACGGTCAATAACAACACGGCCACTGAGTTTAGATGAACAACAAAATGCAGCTATTTGACAGTTGACAGTCATTATACTGTACATCTATCTAGTGTAAGACAAACAGTCAAAATATAACATTTGCGATTCCATTAACTCTCGTACAACATATTTCACACACCTTTTCCCCTATTTAGGTCACTTAACGTTAGCTCAATATTTTGCCACTCCCAAGTGTTTTCCCTCCTTCTGACCCTGGTTGGGCCTCGCCGACCCTCTCCTGGCCTTGTGGCCCACCCTCCCTCACCTTGATGATCTGTTACACAACAACCTTACAGAGTAAGGGCACAGGGTGGGAAAGGCGCTGTGTAGGTCGGAGACACAAACACACACCGGATGTGTGGTTGACATTCATATACTGAAGAGAACAGACATAGCACTTGACTTAGAAGCTTTATACGCACGCTTAGGCTTGCACGCTGTCACCATCTGGTAGCTGTAGGAACTTTTATTTTCATGATATGTAGCCCACGTGTTATGACATTTGCACTAATGTCATTTATAGCGACGTTCCAAAGTTGTTTTTTTGTCAGGTACTAAATATGTTTGGTTTGTACGAGGAAAGACCTATAAATGTGTGTGTATATAACCGTTCATATATTATATGAAAAGGACTTTTGATATGCCTGCCATAAAGTGTTAAAGCTGCACCGCCCAAATATGAAGTGATCTGAGGCTTGTGTGAACACTTCAGTGTCCTCTATAGGTGTAAGTGTGAAGGGTTGAAGGTCACAGATTGAGAGAGGTTGTCAGCACTGAATTTACCTTCAACAGTATTTTGTTGGGCATTTGTTACAGCTTTGAGAATGAATACATGCTATGTATGATCAAACTTGCAAATGCTCCATTTAAATTAAGTTGTAGCGAGTTGGTGGCTTTAGCACATTTTCTTGAAGGTAAATTGTGAGAAGCGGCTAAGAGTGTGAATAGTATTTTACATACATCATGATATTGGCATTTGAAGAGGACTTCTTTTAGCATTTGAAATGCTTTCCTGTTTGGGATTTTGTTTCTTTGTGTTGAAGACCTACAATTTAATTCTGTTTCGATTTTTGTTTTTTGTTTTGTTTGTTTTTATACAAAAAGAACGACATGCTCTGTGAATGCTGAATTCCAGTCAAGTTTCTGTATTGTTTGGTGAGAAATTTGCCTGGTGTCGCCTTTATTGTACAAAATTGAATGTCAAATAAATTCCACCATCCAATTTTAACCTGCAGTCTGAACTAGCTCTTAATGTTGTTCATTTGATTATTCAACATGAGAATGAATAAACCACAACCTTAAGCATCACCAGGAAAGCACTATCATGCCTGGAACCTAATCTTGCATAGCTAGACCTCAATGATTGCGGAAGTAAGCAGTCTGGCTCGAGACTAGCTGGAACCAATCATTTATATATACACTAGATGACTGATAGGGAGTGCTATGTTGAAGCCGATGCGCCTCCATCTTGAAACTCACCCACAAAATATAAATATATACATATATATATATAAAAACTCAAAAGAAATGTCCCTTTTTCAGGACCCTGTCTTTCAAAGATGATTTGTAATAATCCAAATAACTTCACAGATCTTCATTGTAAAGGGTTTAAACACTGTTTCCCATGCTTGTTCAATGAACCATAAACAATGAATGAACATGTACCTGTGGAACGGTTGTTAAGACACTAACAGCTTACAGATGGTAGGCAATTAAGGTATCAGTATTGAACATTTAGGACACTAAAGAGGCCTTTCTACTGACTCTGAAAAGCACCAAAAGAAAGATGCCCAGGGTCCCTGCTCATCTGCGTGAACGTGCCTTAGGCATACTGTAAAGGAGGCATGAGGACTGCAGATGTGGCCAGGGCAATACATTGCAATGTCCGTACTGCGAGACGCCTAAGACGGCGCTACAGGGAGAAAGGACGGACGGCGCTACAGGGAGACAGGACGGACAGCTGATCGTCCTCGCAGTGGCAGACCACGTGTAACAACACCTGCACAGGATCGGAGCATCACATCTGCGGGACAGGTACAGGATGGCAACAATGCCCGAGTTACACCAGGAACACAATCCCTCCATCAGTGCTCAGACTGTCCGCAATAGGCTGAGAGAGGCTGGACTGAGGGCTTGTAGGCCTGTTGTAAGGCAGGTCCTCACCAGACATCACTGGCAACAACGTCGGCTATGGGCACAAACCCACTGTCGCTGGACAGTACTTGCAAAAAGTGCTCTTCACTGACCAGCCACAATTTTTTCTCACCAGGGGTGAGGTTGGATTCACATTTATTGTCGAAGGATTGAGCGTTATACCGAGGCCTGTGCCTGCAGCAGGTTTGATTTGGAGGTGGAGGGTCCGTCATGGTCTGGGGCGGTGTGGCACAGCATCATCGGACTGAGCTTGTTGTCATTGCAGGCAATCTCAATGCTGTGCATTACAGGGAAGACATCCTCATCCTTCATGTGGTACCCTTCCTGCAGGCGCATCCTGACATGACCCTCCAGCATGACAATGCCACCAGCCATAGTGCTCGTTCTGAGCATGATTTCCTGCAAGACAGGAATGTCAGTGTTCTGCCATGGCCAGCGAAGAGGACAGATCTCTATCCCATTGAGCACGTCTGGGACCTGTTGGATCGGAGGGCTAGGGCCATTCCCCCCCAGAAATGTCTGGGAAATTGCAGGTGCCTTGGTGGAAGAGTGGGGTAACATCTCACAGCAAGGACTGGCAAATCTGGTGTAGTACTTAGTATCTGGTGTGGCCACCAGCTGCATTGACTGTTACTTTTGATTTTTACCGCCCCTTTGTTCAGCGACACATTATTCCATTTCTGTTAGTCACATGTCTTTGGAACTCATTCAGTTTATATCTCAGTTGTCGAATCTTGCTATGTTCATACAAATATTTACACGTTAAGTTTGAAAATAAACGCAGTTGACAGTGAGAGGAACTTTTTATATACAGTGGGGCAAAAAAGTGAGAAAATGAGAAGAAAACAAATCCAGAAAATCACATTGTATGATTTTTTATGAATTTATTTGCAAATTATGGTGGAAAATAAGTATTTGGTCAATAACAAAAGTTTATCTCAATACTTTGTTATATACCCTTTGTTGGCAATGACAGAGGTCAAATGTTTTCTGTAAGTCTTCAGAAGGTTTTCACACACTGTTGCTGGTATTTTGACCCATTCCTCCATGCAGATCTCCTCTAGAGCAGTGATGTTTTGGGGCTGTTGCTGGGCAACACGGACTTTCAACTCCCTCCAAAGATTTTCTATGGGGTTGAGATCTGGAGACTGGCTAGGCCACTCCAGGACCTTGAAATGCTTCTTACGAAGCCACTCCTTCGTTGCCCGAGCGGTGTGTTTGGGATCATTGTCATGCTGAAAGACCCAGCCACGTTTCATCTTCAATACAAGTATTTGACACACTGCCGATTTTGCAGGTTTTCCCACTTACAAAGCATGGAGAGGTCTGTAATTTTTATCATAGGTACACTTCAACTGTGAGAGATGGAATCAAAAAAATCCAGAAAATCACATTGTATAACTTTTAAGTAATTAATATACATACACACTTCCGTTCAAAAGTTTGGGGTCACTTAGAAATTTTGGGCCCATTAAAATAACATCAAATTGATCAGAAATACAGTGTAGACATTGTTAATGTTGTAAATGACTATCGTAGCTGGATGGAATATTTATGGAATATTTACATAGGCGTACAGAAGCCCATTATCAGCAACCATCACTCCTGTGTTCCAATGGCACGTTGTGTTAGCTAATCCAAGTTTATAATTTTAAAAGACAAATTGATCATTAGAAAACCCTTTTGCAATTATGTTAGCACAGCTTGAAAACTGTTGTTCTGATTAAAGAAGCAATAAAACTGTCCTTTAGACTAGTTGAGTATCTGGAGCATCAGCATTTGTGGGTTCGATTACAGGTTCAAAATGGCCAGAAACAAAGAACTTAATTCTGAAACTTGTCAGTCTATTCTTGTTCTGAGAAATGAAGGCTATTCCATGTGAGAAATTGGCAAGAAACTGAAGATCTCATACAACGCTGCAAATCAATTTATAACATTTTTGACATGCGTTTTTCTGGATTTTTGTTGTTGTTATTCTGTCTCTCACTGTTCAAATAAACCTTCCATTAAAATTATAGACTGATCATTTCTTTGTCAGTGGGCAAATGTACAAAATCAGCAGGGGATCAAGTACTTTTTTCCCTCACTGTATAATGTCACACAGCTGACAGTTCATGTCAGAGCAAAAAACCAAGCCATGAGGTCTAATGAATTGACCGTAGAGCTTCGAGAAAGGATTGTGTCGAGGCACAGATCTGGGGAAAGGTACCAAAAAAGATCTGCAACATTGAAGGTCCCCAAGGACACAGTGGCATCTGGTCAATCAATCAAATGTATCTATGAAGCCCTTTTTACATCAGCAGTTGTCACAAAGTGCAGATGGTTAAAGATGTCAAATAATTATGTTTGTCTTATGTGTCTGAGAAAGTGAAACCAGATTCAGCATTGGAAGTATTTGTAAAATGATTCATGCCAATTGTTGACAGTCATGCACCTGTTAAGAAATGAACTGTGATAACTGTTAGAGCCCTCTGGATTGATGATGGATTGATGCAAATGAGTTGGCAAACAAGTCAGGCTGCTCAGCTCTTTGGTTGACACACAGTACTGTCAACCGAGAAATGTGACTTAACCAAAATGTAGATAAACGACATTACCAAATCAAGAGAAATGACAAAACGCAACGGGAAAATAATTTGGAGTACCCTAAATGATATATTGGGTAGAAAACCCAATTTAGTCTCCATTGTTTATTGAAGTTAATGGGTCATTTATAACAAAAACGTTTGATATTGCAAATAATATCAATGACTATTTCAACGGTAAAGTGGAAAAACTCAGAAGTGAAATTACATTGAACAGTGAACCGTCATATTTTTGTATAAAACTAATAATGAAAGGTTGCTGTTGCCACCCCTATCTGCTATATCTTTAACCAAAGCCTAAAGGATTGTGTGTCCACAGGCGTGGAAGGAAGCTAAAGTAATTCCACTGCCTAGACATTGTAAAGCACCCTTTGCTGGCTCTAACAGTCGCCCAATCAGTTTGCTGCCTGTTCTGAGTAAGATGATGGAGAGAATTGTGTTATTTTTCAGAGAAAATCAACTTCCAGCATCGGTATAGAGAAGGGCACTCAACTTGTACTGCACTGACTCAGATGACAGATGATTTCTTCAAAGAAATGGATAATAAGATGATAGTTGGAGCCTTCTTGTTAGATTTCAGTGCAGCGTTTGATGTTATTGATCATGAATTGTTATTGAAGAAACTCACTTGTGATGGCTATACTTCACCTGCCATCACATGGTTGCAGAGTTACTTATCCAATAGAACCCAGAGATTTTTCTTCAATGGAAGCTTCTCTAACAACAAATATGTACAATGAGGTGTCCCTCAGAGCCTTGGGGTCATTACGCTTCTCTATTTTTACAAATGATTTGCCACTGGTCTTACACAAAGCTAGATTATTCCACACTCTACATGTCAGCGCCCTATTGTGGAAAACTCGATCCAAAGATAAGGCAGAGACTCATTTATAATGACAATATTAAATCTTTAAAACATACGAGTAGCTGCAAGGTAGATCCCTCTCTGATCACAGTCAGGGAAGGAGGTCAAAGAGTAAATGGTTACATATATCTTATAGTAGGAGGGGGTAATACAATCATATTGTTCACACAACAATTATTTTATACAAGCAACAGTTCCAGATGACAGATACAATGGCATTGTGTTAGGGTGAAGACATAACAGTAGTCTAACATCACAGTTCAGAGCATAACACCTGAGAAGAGTGTTCAGAACAGTTCACCCCAAATCTGCCACATGAACCCAAAGCCAGTGAATGTGAACTCACTGAAATTCCAAATAAGGAGTTACAGTCAGTATCAGAATGGGTGATTAATAATAAACTGGTCTTAAATACTGTAAGAAGTACACCTAAGAAGTACACCTACTCTAAGAAGTACACCTCAGCGGGAGTTGTGTATAAAGGGTGAGACCATTGAGGATGTTGAGGAAGTTAAACTCCTAGCTACAGTTGAAGTCGGAAGTTTACATTCACCTTAGCCAAATACATTTTAACTCAGTTTTTCACAATCCCTGACATTTAATCCTATTAAAAATTCCCAGTCTTAGGTCAGGTAGGATCACCACTTAATATTAAGAATGTGAAATGTCAGAATAATAGTAGAGAGAATTATTTATTCAGCTTTTATTTCTTTCATCACATTCACAGTGGGTCAGAAGTTTACATACACTCAATTAGTATTTGGTAGCATTGCCTTTAAATTGTTTAACTTGGGTCAAATGTTTCAGGTAGCCTTCCACAAGCTAACCACAATAAGTTGGGTGAATTTTGGCCCATTCCTCTTGACATAGCTGGTGTAACTGAGTCAGGTTTGTGGGCCTCCTTGCTTGCATATGCTTTTTCAGTTCTGCCCACAAATGTTCTATGGGATTGAGGTCAGGGCTTTGTGATGACCACTTCAACACCTTCAATTTGTTGTCCTTAAGCCATTTTGCCGCAACTTTGGAAGTGTGCTTGGGGTCATTGTCCATTTGGAAGACCCATTTGCGACCAAGCTTTAACATCCTAATTGATGTCTTGAGAGGTTGCTCCAATATATCCACATAATTTTCCTACCTCATGATGCCATCTATTTTGTGAAGAGCACCAGTCCCTCCTGCAGCAAAGTACCCCCACAACATGATGCTGCCACCCTCGTGCTTCACGGTTGGGATGGTGTTCTATGGCCTGCAAGCCTCCCCTTTTTTCTCCAAACATAATGATGGTTATTATGGCCAAACAGTTCTATTTTTGTTTCATCAGACCAAAGTACATTTCTCCAAAAAGTACGATCTTTGTCCCCATGTGCAGTTGTAAACCGTAGTCTGGCTTTTTTTATGGCGGTTTTGGAGCAGTGGCTTCTTTCTTGCTGAGCGGCCATTCAGGTTATGTCGATATAGGACTCGTTTTACTGGGGATAAAGATACTTTTGTACCCGTTTCCTCCAGCATCTCCACAAGGTCCTTTGCTGCTGTTCTGGGATTGATTTGCACTTTTCACCACAAAGTACGTTCATCTCTAGGAGATAGAACGCGTCTCCTTCCTGAGCGGTATGACGGCTGCGTGGTCCCATGGTGTTTATACTCGCATACTATTGTTTGTACAAATGAACGTGGTACCTTCAGGCATTTGGAAATTGCTCCCAAGGATGTACCAGGTTTGTGGAGGTCTACAATTTCTATCCTGAAGTCTTGGCTGCTTTCTTTTGATTTTCCCATGATGTCAAGTAAAGAGGCACTGAGTTTGAAGGTAGGCCTTGAAATACATCCACAGGTACACCTCCAATTGACTCAACTGATGTCAATTAGCCTATCAGAAGCTTCTAAAGCCATGACATACTTTTCTGGAATTTTCCAAGCTGTTTAAAGGCACAGTCAACTTAGTGTATGTAAACTTCCGACCCACTGGAATTGTGATACAGTGAATTATAAGTGAAATAATCTGTATGTAAACAATTGTTGGGAAAATGACTTGTCCTAATCGACTTGCCAAAACTATAGTTTGTTAACAAGAAATTTGTGGAGTGGTTGAAAAACGAGTTTTAATGACTCCAACCAAAGTGTATGTAAACTTCCGACTGTGTTACATTGAACAGTCAATTATCATGGTCAAGTCATATTGACAAAGCTCTTGTGAGATGGGGAGGGGTATGTTATTTTTTTTTTAAATCTGCGTTTTTGAAACGAAAACCTTGTCCCATCTTGATTACTGTCCGGTAATATGGTCAGGTGCAGCAAAGAAGAACCTAACAAAGCTGCAGCTGGAACCAAAACAGAGCAGCACGCCTGGCCCTTAACTTCACATACAGAACTAACATCAACAACATGGATGCTAGTCTCTCCTGGAACCAAAACAGAGCAGCACGCCTGGCCCTTAACTTCACATACAGAACTAACATCAACAACATGGATGCTAGTCTCTCCTGGAACCAAAACAGAGCAGCACGCCTGGCCCTTAACTTCACATACAGAACTAACATCAACAACATGGATGCTAGTCTCTCCTGGAACCAAAACAGAGCAGCACGCCTGGCCCTTAACGTCACATACAGAACTAACATCAACAACATGGATGCTAGTCTCTCCTGGAACCAAAACAGAGCAGCACGCCTGGCCCTTAACGTCACATACAGAACTAACATCAACAACATGGATGCTAGTCTCTCCTGGTTGAGAGTTGACAATAGATGAACTGCTTCTCTTCTCATTTTTATCAGAAGTATTACTGTAATGAAAATTTCAGATTGTCTGCATAATCAAATCACACTCAACTCAGACACCCATACATAACCCACAAGACATGCCATCAGGGGTCTCTTCACAGTACCAAAGTCCAAAACAAATCCACGTTATCACACATTATACAGAGCCATGACATCAAACTGAAAAATTACCTTTAACAAAAGACATTACCTTTAAAAAACAACATTTCATGGAACGGCAGTGACTGTGAGAGGACACACACAAACACACTAACACACACATCATTTTTTGTTGTTGCATTGTTGGTACAGTTATTATTGAATTTGTTGTTGTATTGTGTGTATAGCATTGTATTTGAAATGTCCATGTCTATTAGTGTATCAGTGTTTTGTGTTTTTGTGGACCCCAAGTAGAATAGCTGCTGCTTCGGGCAAAAGCTCATGGGGATACGAATAAGCCAATAAACCAGAGATACTGGAATATATTGACCTCCTTGGTGGAACTTAGCTAATGACGTTAGAATCTGTTATTGCTGGTTGTGCATGTAGCTATCTTTTGATAAAGTGAGGCAGGCTAGCTAAAGTTTTAAGAAACGTTAGCGTAGCTAGATAGATAGATAGCTAGCTACCTCATTACAACTTAGTTGGGTCAAAATTCAAACACATTTCTTGTGTATTGTCTAGTGTACAAGTCAGATTTGAAAGTTAGTTTAGTGCTCATACGAGTGTATTCTGTATTGTCGAGGGCTAAACTAAGTAATGTCTGCAGCATTGTGGTAACTACTCTGTCTGAGTCTGTCTGAGTCTGACTAATACAGTGAACTAGGAGCAACAAACCGTAATGGCTTCACCAGCCTGAATCTAATCCAATCTGGAGCTACAGTCAGTCTACTTCTGAAAAGCACATAATTAGTGTTTACACTAGTTATCACAGCCACAAAGTCAAGAATGACTATATAATAAAAAATGAATGGAAACAAAAATGTACTTTTTGGTTTTAATTTAAGGTTTGGGTTAGGCATTAGGTTAGCAGTGTGGTTGAGTTTAGAGTTCAGTTTAAAATCATATTTTAACCTCCTAGAGTCGATGTCCGCGTGCCAGTGGAAATCTAATTGGCATTATGCAAAAATCCCTATAAAAATCCATTCAGTTTAAGCTAAAGATGTCTTCTTTTTTTTTTTGCATTTGATGCAACTCAATCCACCAATGTTCCGCATCTGAGGTTAAAGCTGACATAGCTAGAGTGGTGTTCGTCAGACAATGAGACATCCTGAAAATCGGTCTTCTCACCAAATCGCCTGAAGCATCCGTTTTACTCTACGACCCCCACAATGGTCTTGGTGCTCATCTGGAGTCAGTACAGCCGATCTGCCAACTTCTGTCTGTAGCGTCCACGAAGTTTGGGCTACACACTAATATGAGGTCAGAACACGTACAGTACATGTCAGTTGCTTTGCTCTAGGATGCCCACAGGCCTCACAAGACTCGTCTGAAGGTCCCCAGGTACCCGTCGAAAAAATGTACGGAAGTATACAGTGAGTATACAAAACATTCAGAAACACCTGCTCTTTCTATGTCACACTGTAGACTGATCAGGTAACTCCAGGTGAAAGCTATAACCTTATTGATGTCACTTGTTAAATCCACTTCAATCAGTATAGATGAAGGGGAGGAGACAGGTAAAAGAAGGATTTTTAAGCCTGGAGACAATTGAGACATGGATTGTGCATGTGTGCCATTCAGAGGGTGAATGGGCAAGACAAAATATTTAAGGGTTTGGCAGTAGGTGCCAGGTACACCGGTTTGTGTCAAGAACTGCAATGCTGCTAGGTTTTTCGAGTGTATCAAGAATGGTAAACCACCCAAAGGACATCCAGCCAACTTGACACAACTGTGTGAAGCATTGGAGTCACCATGTGCCAGCAAAACTGTGGAACTCTTTGGACACCTTGGTGCGTCCATGCCCCAAACAATTTAGTCTGTTCTGAGGGCAAAAGTGGGGGGGAGACTCAATACTAGTAAAGTGTTCCTAATGTTTGTTATACTCAGTGTATATGGAGACTGTTTAGTGCCAAAATAAGGGGTTCAATACATGTAAAAAAAAATATATATATATGTACTGTATATAGAGCTTAGTAACTCCCCCCCCCCCAGCTTAGACTGTTACGGGTTAAGAATAGAAATAGTAGAAAAGGCGGTCTGCATGGCTTTGTGGCTGTGGTAACCAGTGACGACCTAGCATTAGCTTGACCCAAGTTACTGCCCTAATGACACAGATGGCTTCATCAACAACGGTAATGTGTGTTACAGTATGTGAAAAGTTGTATTAAAAAATACCCGGTTTGATAAACTAGTAGGTTATTTTACCATCTAAGCAGATACAAGTAGTAGAGTCATTTCAGTTGTGAAGTGCATTATCAAAAGCTTTGTCCTTTCTTTATAACAAAATGCAATTTACCACTTGGCTGTCTATTGTATCACCCTGTTACAGGCCCTATTGTGGTTAGAGCCAGTTAGCGCTGTTCTGTGAAGGGAGTAGTACACAGCGTTGTACGAGATCTTCAGTTTCTTGCCAATTTCTCGCATGGACTAGCCTTCATTTCTCATAACAAGAATAGACTGATGAGTTTCAGAAGAAAGTGCTTTGTTTCTGGCCATTTCGAGCATGTAATCGAACCCACAAATGCTCCAGATACTCAATTATTCTAAAGAAGGCCAGTTTTATTGCTTCTTTAATTAGAACAACAGTTTTCAGCTTTGCTAACATAATTGCAAAAGGGTTTTCTAATGATCAATTAGCCTTTTAAAATTATAAACGTGGATTAGTTAACACAATGTGCCATTGGAACACAGGAGTGATGGTTGCTGATAATGGGCCTCTGTACGCCTATGTAAATATTCCATAGAAAACGTTTCCAGCTACGATAGTCATTTACAACATTAACAATTTGCTTTTCTTTCAAAAACAAGGATATTTCTAAGGGACCCCAAACTTTTGAACAGTAGTTTACTTCCTCATCTTATGGGGTGGTGTTGACTGGGAGGAGTGGGAGGCCCCAGTGCACAACTGAGCAAGAGGACAAGTACATTAGAGTGTCTAGTTTGAGAAATGCCTCACAAGTCCTCAACTGGCAGCTTCATTAAATAGTACCTGCAAAAACACCAGTCTCAACGTCAACAGTGAAGAGGTGACTCCGGGATGCTGGCCTTCTAGGCAGAGTTGCAAAGTAAAGCCATATTTGACCAATAAAAATAAAATATGAATATGGTCAAAGAACCCAGACACTGGACAGTTGAAGATTGGAAAAAAGTGTTATGGACAGACGAAACTAAGTGTTTGGATCACCAAGAAGAACATTCATGAGACGCAGAAAAAAATGAAAAGATGCTGGAGGAGTGCTTGACGCCACCTGTCAAGCATGGTGGAGGCAATGTGATGGTCTGGGTGTCACGCCCTGACTTTAGTTATCTATGTTTTCTGTATTATTTTGGTCAGGTCAGGGTGTGACGAGGGTGGGTATATGTGTTTTTGTTCTGTCTATTGTTTTTGTATGTTTATGGGGGTTTTCTAGTCTAGGGGTTTATATGTCTATGGTTGCGTAGATTGGTTCTCAATCAGAGGCAGCTGTTTATCGTTGTCTCTGATTGGGGACCATATTTAGGTAGCCATATTCATTGGGTATTTTGTGGGTTATTGACTATGTGTAGTTGTATGTCAGCACTCGGTTTATCATAACGGCGCGTTAGTTGTGTTGTTTTGTTAGTTTGTTTGTGTTCTTCGTTAATTAAAGAAGAATGTATTCTTATCACGCTGCGCCTTGGTCTCATCATTACGATGAACGTGACAGAATAACCCACCAAAAAAGGACCAAGCAGCGTGCCAAAAAGGAGTGGACATCTTGGACCTGGGAGAAAGAGAGGTGGAGGACATCCTGGACCTGGGAGGAGGTAATGGCAGGGGACAAGACCCTGCCATGGAAGCAGGTGGAGAAAGCACAGGATGAACGGCGACGATATGAGGGTACGCGGCTAGCACGGAAGCCCGAGAGGCAGCCCCGCTCGGGGATTGGCTGAGTCAGGTAGGAGACCTGAGCCAACTCCTCGTGCTTACCGTGGGGTGCGTGTTACTGGTCAGGCGTGTTATGCGGTGGAGCGCACGGTGTCTCGAGTGTGCTATTATAGCCCAGTGCGCTCTATTCCAGCTCCTCGCATTGGCCGGGCTAGAATGGGCATCCAGCCAGGAAAGAGGGTGCCAGTGTACCTCCTTGGAACAGGATATCCTGCTTCGGCATTGCGTACTGTGTCTCCGGTGAGTCTGCACAGCCCAGTGCGTCATGTGCCAGCGCCCTGCATTTGCAGGGTGAAAATAAACATCCAGCCAGGACGGGTTGTGTCAGCTCTACACTCAAGACCTCCAGTACGCCTCCACAGTCCAGTACGTCCTGAGTCTTCCCCCCCGCACTCGCCCTGAGGTGCGTGTCCTCAGCCCGGTACCACCAGTTCCGGCACCACGCACCAGGCCTCCAGTGCGCTTCCAGGGTCTAGTACGCCCTGATCCAGCTCCCTGCACACGCCCTGAGGTGCGCGTCCCCAGCCCGGTACCACCAGTTTCGGCACCACACACCAGGCCTATAGTGCTCCTCGGCAGTACAGAGCGTCCGGCGACGGTGCCCAGTACGGAGCGTCCGGCGACGGTGCCCAGTACGGAGCGTCCGGCGACGGTGCCCAGTATGGAGCGTCGGGCGACGGTGCCCAGTACGGAGCGTCCGGCGACGGTGCCCAGTACGGAGCGTCCGGCGATGGTGCCCAGCCCGGGGTCTCCAGCTTGTGGAAGGCTTGTGGAAGGATACCCAAATCATTTGACCCAAGTTAAACAAATTTAAAGGCAATGCTACCAAATACTAATTGAGTGTATGTAAACTTCTGACCCACTGGGAATGTAATGAAAGAAATCAAATCTGAAATAATTATTTCTACTATTCTGACATTTCATATTTTTAAAATAAAGTGGTGATTCTAATTGACCTAAGACAGGGAATTTTTACTAGGATTAAATATCAGAAATGGTGAAAAACTGAGTTTATATGTATTTGGCTAAGGTGTATGTAAACTTCCGACTTCAACTGTATATAAACGTTTGGACACACCTACTCGTTCAAGGGTTTTTCTTTATTTTTACTATTTTCTACATTGTAGAATAATAGTGAAGACATAACTATGAAATAACACAAATGGAATCATTGAGTAATCAAAGTTTTTAACAAATCAATAATATATGTTATATTCTTAAAATTCGCCAACCTTTGCCTTGACAGCTTTGCACACCCTTGGCATTCTCTCAACCAGCTTCATGAGGTAGTCACCTGGAATGCATTTCAATTAACAGGTGTGCCTTGTTAAAATTTTATTTGTGGAATTTGTTACCATAATACGTTTGAGTAAATCAGTTTTGTTGTGACAAGGTATGGGTGGTATACAGAAAACCCTATTTGGTAAAAGACCAAGTCCATATTATGGCAAGAACAGCTCAAATAAGCAAAGAGAAATGACGGTCCATCATTACTTTAAGACATGAAGGTCAGTCAATCCGAACCTTTTCAAGAACTTCAGTGACAAAAACCATCAAGCGCTATGATGAAACTGGCTCTCACGAGGACCGCCACAGGAAAGGAATAACCAGAGTTACATCTGCTGCAGAGGATAAGTTCATTAGTTACCAGTCTCAGAAATTGTAATCATTATAAATGCTTCACAGAGTTCGAGTAACAGACACATCTCAACATCAACTGTTCAGAGGAGACTGCGTGAATCAGGCCTTCATGGTCGAATTAATGCAAAGAAACCACTACAAAAGGACACCAATAATAAGAAGAGACTTGCTTGGGCCAAGAAACACGAGTGATAGACATCAGACTGGTGGAAATCTGTCCTTTGATCTGATTAGTCCAACTGCCGTGTCTTTGTGAGAAGAAGAGTAGGTAAACGGATGATCTCCGCATGTCTAGTTCCCACTGTGAAGCATGGAGGAGGAGGTGTGGGGGTGCTTTGCTGCTGACACTGTCTGTGATTTATTTAAAATACAAGGCACACAACCAGCGTAGCTACCACAGCATTCTGTAGCGATATGCTCATCTGGTTTGTGCATAGTGGCACTATCATTTGTTTTTCAACAGGACAATTACCTCAAACTCCAGGCTGGCTAACGTTATATCTTTAGAAAAAAAGTTATATCTTTAGAAATGATTATCTATGCATAACGAGCAGCTGCTGTTATAGATAAAAGATGCAACACCGCAGACCAATCTGAAACTCACCTCTCGGAATGTCCAGCCCACTCATTATCTCAGCCAATCATGGCTAGCGGGAAGGTTCCTGACTTTTTCTGTGACTAAACCAACTAAGTTTGTTCGTATTTACAGATTGCTTACAAGTTTGTTATAAAGGCACATGAAAGTTATGTTCCAGAAGGCATTTCTGTCCAAAAATGCATTTTGATAAAAAAATTTAAAAGACGTTCAAATGGCTCTCCTGTTATGTCGTGACTTGCGACATACGCCTAGTTTCCTGAAACGGGTCACAAATTGCTTTAAAATGAGCTTGATCCCCTCTGTTGAACCTTCTTTTCGTATCTTTTCAGTGGTGTTGTTAACAAGCACGCCCCATAAAGAAAATGAGAATTAATAACAGGTTCAGTCACTGGTTCGACCGTGATCTGGCACTTGAGTTACTCAAGAAGGCCAAAGTTAGTTACTTTAAGGAACAGTTCTCTCTGTGGGTCTAACCCCAAGATGTTCTGGAAAACAGTGAAAGACCTGGAGAAAAAAAGACTCCTACTCACAGCTGCCCATGTCTCTTAATGTTGATGTTTTGTTTGTTAAAGACAAGGAGCGTATGGCTGAGCTCTTTAATCACCACTTCACTATTTGACTCAAATCCCCAAAATCGAATACAATTTTATTTGTCACATGCACCGAATACAACAGGTGTAGACCTTACTGTGACTGAATTACTTACAAGCCCTTAACCAACAATGCAGAACAAGAAAAATAAGAGTTAAGAACATTTTTACTAAATCAACTAAAGTAAAAAAATAAAAGAGCAACAATAAAATAACTGTAACGAGGCTCTATATACAGCGGTAACGAGTCAATGCGCGGGGCTACAGGTTAGTTGTAACATCTGCTTCCAACTCACACCCTCAAACACATCGATCCCCTGAACGCAGCTCACTTTCCAGCCCACACTCTCAAACACCTAGATCCCCTGAATGCAGCTCACTCTCCAGATCCCAATCACCTGAATTCTAATCATCTGTTCACACCTGTATGTCATTATCACACACTATTTAGAACAGTTCTTGGCATTCCATCACTGTGAGTTACTGTTTGTTTTGTAACACACATCTTTTGGAATGCTGGGTTTCCTGTGAGTTATTGTAACGGTTCTCTTGAGTTGAAGGAGAGGCGGACCAAAATGCAGCGTGGTTTCTATTCATGGTTCTTTAATAAAGAAAAACTATACATGAATAGACTAACAAAAACAATAAACGTGAGAAAACCTAAACAGCCCTATCTGGTGCAAACACAGAGACAGGAACAATCACCCACAAAACCCAACACCAAACAGGCTACCTAAATATGGTTCCCAATCAGAGACAATGACTAACACCTGCCTCTGATTGAGAACCATATCAGGCCAAACATAGAAATAGACAAACTAGACATGTAACATAGAATGCCCACTCAGATCACACAACAACCTCTCCCTCAAGTGATCAAGGCAAAGGAGATGATCGTGGACTACAGGAAAATAAGGGCTGAGCACGCCCCTATTCTCATTGACAGGGCTGTAGCAGAGCAGGTTGAAAGCTTCAAGATCCTTGGCGTCCAGATCACTGACAAACTATCATGGTCCAAACACACCGAGACAGTTGTGAAGAGGGCACAACAAAACCTTTTCCCCTCACGAGACTGAAAAGATTTGGCATGGGTCCCCAGATCCTCAAAAAGTTCTACAGCTGCACCATCGAGAGCATCCTGACCGGTTGCATCACCGCATGTTATGGCAACTGCTTGGGAGGTGTGTACGGCCCAGTACATCACTGGGGCCAAGCTTCCTGCCATCCAGGACCTATATAATAGGCGGTGTCAGAAGAGAGCCCATAAAATTGTCAGAGACTCCACTCACCCTAGTCATAGACTGTTTTCTCTACTATCGCACTGCAAGCGGTACAGGAGAGCCAAGTCTAGGACCAAAAGGCTCCTTAACAGCTTCTACCTCCAAGCCATAAGACTGCTGAACAATTAATCAAATGGCCACCGGATTATTTACATTGACCCCCCCCATTTGTTTTGTACACTGCTGCTACTTGCTGTTTATTATCTATGCATAGTCACGTCACCCCTACCTACATGTACAAATGACCTCAACTAACCTGTACCCCTGCACACTGACTTGGTACTGTTACCCTCTGTATATAGCCTTGTTATGTTATTGTTATTTTTTTACTTTTATTTATTTGGTAAATATTTTCTTAACTCTTCTTGAACTGCACTGTTGTTAAAGGGCTTGTAAGTAAGCATTTCACAGTAAGGTCTACACTGTATTCGGTGCATGTGACAAAGTTTGATTTGATTTGAATGTAGGCCTAAATTGAACACCATGCGTTGGCTGCTAGGATAAATGAACAGCTATTTCCATGTAAACATTTTATGGGATACATTTTCTCCTTTGTTTTTGATGGTTGGCCACTCTGATATGCCTACATTATGATCAAATAGCCACAGTCGCCTACTTGGCCACTGTAATAACTATAACTTATAGCGTGTACAGCCTCAGTGCTCACAATATACACACGCCAGAAGTTGCACAGAATTTTCACAAAGTTTGCGCTCAGCTGACCTGAAATTAGCTCAGTACCGAGAACTTAAGATGGAACATTGCTTATGGTATGGGCAGGCATACGCTACGTACAATGAACACAACTGCATTTTATCAATGCAATTTGAATGCACAGACATACTGTGACAAGATCCTGAGGCCCATTGTTGTGTCATTCATCTGCCGCCATCACCTCATGTTTCAGCATGATAATGCACAGCCCCATGTCGCAAGGATCTGTACACAATTCCTGGAAGCCGAAAATCCTTCCATGGATCTGCATACTCATCAGACATGTCACCCATTGAGCATGTTTGGGATGCTCTGGATCGACGTGTACGACAGCGTGTTCCAGTTCCCGCCAATATCCAGCAACTTCGCACAGGCATTGAAGAGGAGTGGGACAACATTCCACAGGTCTCAATCAACATCATGATCATCTCTATGTGTCACGCTGCATGAGGCAAATGGTGGTCACACCAGATACTGACTGCTTTTCTGATCCACGCCCTAACTTTTTTGTAAAGGTATCTGTGACTAAAAAAAACATGAGCTGGCGCACACCCAGAAAAAATATTTTGTGTGGAGGTGCCGACTAACGGCGAACAAACTATAAACAATCCAAATAAAGAGAGTTGTGCACTCCACATATAAACTCCCAGTAATTGAATGGATAAATCACCAATGTTTCGGCATTACTGTGCCTTCTTCAGGGTAATGTCATGAATACTTGAACCAGGGTAGGTTGACAAACAGTGCAATTAGTGCAACCAATGACAATAGTGAGGGGTGTGTCATAATGATTTAAGTTAATCAGAATGAATTGAGTGAAACTGTTCAACAACAATAGTTTATGGCATATTAAATACACTAGGCGATTGTTATCACATGCAAACACAATTGAATATTGTACATACTATTAGCATCAACAGACATGGTTTAATTCAATTTCACATACCTAATTGTTTCCCATTTAATTTATATTTGTTACGTGTAATCTTTTGGTTCAACCTTAATGCATAATAAGCATCAATAAGAGGGGTAACATAGTAGGTGTATGCAAATAGGCTGTAGAAAGGATATCTCAATTTATATGACTTGTTCATAAAAAAAGAGAATTGTTCACAAGGGGCCTGAGATCAAAGTCAATATTCAGACCACTAGGGGTCAATGTTTTTATCCAGTAAGCCTCCCTTTGCAGTAGTAGGATCTCGATGTTACCTCCTCTCCTTGGTAGAGCTACATGCTCAATTCCTTGTGTATTTGAGGGAGGAGATTGGATGGTTAGCTTCAACAAAGTGAGCTGCTACTGGATAGTCAATGTTCTTACACCTAATTGAGCTGCGGTGTTCAAGTTATGCGTTGTTTTAATTGTATTTTTGTTTGTTCTATGTAGGCTTTTCCACATGAGGGGGTGATGAGATAGATACTCCCTTGGTCTTGCATGAGATAAAACCCCTAACAGGGATTGTTCAACCTGTATGTGGGTGCCTGAAGAATGATGTATTTTTAGTGCTATTGCACTGTGCGCATGAGCCACATTTGTAGTTCCCATTTGGAATGGGTGTCAAGAGTGTCTGAGTGGGCTCAGGATACAGGTCAGATCTCACCAAGCTGTCTCCATTATTGCGACCACGCTTATAGACCACCAGTGGGGATTCCTTGAAGAGGGGTGAATTTTTTTGGTCTGATTGCAGAATATGCCAGTGCTTTTTCAGGATTGGTTTAATTTTCTTCTAACACTTTGTGTACTTGGTGCAAAACACTGTTGCGCTGTTTTTCTTCTTTGAGTTTTTTAGTAATTCCTCTCTCTTGGTTTTTGAGATATTTTCATCATTGCAGCATCAATTGTTGTGTCCTTGTAGCCTTTCATTTTGAATACATCTTCCTTTCTTTTTTAGCATTGCTATCAAAGGATCTCTTTTCCAAGCTTCAAAGGATAAACATGCAACATTGGCCCTGCTGTCAATCCAGCATGACTTCTGCCACTTTCAAAACAACTGGAAACTCGGAACTGGGAATTCTTAGACTTCAGTGAGTTCAAGTCAACTGGGAACTCGGGGAAAAAAATAGCTCCGACTGGTAGAATATGCTTTTGAACTGTCATCCAACCCAGAATTCCAAGTCGAGAACACTGGTCTCTTTCTAGAGCTCCGACCTGAGGATCACTAATGTCATGATTCAACCTTGTTTTTTTCTGAGTCTCCAGTTGTCTTGAAAGCACCATGAATCCAGAGAATGCTAGACTTTGATTATAAAGTTTGATGACAAAAATTGCCCACAAAGGACAGCCGCGCCACCTTCCTGTTCAAGTGAGCACAGCATAACATTGTGAGTAAAAATATTCTGCTACATAAATTATGTAATATGCCAGGGAGATATGTATACTGTAGCTAAGAAAGTAATGCTAAGTGCATGTTGTGAAGTTAGCTGTTAGTAGCCCATGTGCCTCACCGTAATAATTTGGTCCCCTTTTCCCTCATAATTTAGCCTACTGTTTTGACTTCGTGGTGCACATATTGCCTATAGCCTTTTTTTTTGTTGAAATGTCATCATTGAATAATGTAAGAGCTTTCATTGCCTGCTTATATGCCCCCTTAATTTAACCCTATGGTTCAGACTTGGTGTACAGGGAGGATACTGTAAGAACGGCCCAAGTTCTGAATTCTGTCGCAGTACATTTCGAAAGTGCTGAACAAATAGTTATATTGACTATGTCCGTCCTAGCTCACTCATTAATGTCTTAATTGAAATGACAGATGGCCTCTTATCAGCTCGTTGTCCCCTTATGCCATAGTTTGCACATCTCAATAGTCAGTAGAAACCACATTTGTTTAAGCAAGTCAGCCATATCAGCTATGTTTTTTTAAAAGGCAGTAAATGAGGCTGAATGAACTGTTTCGCTGCCAGACAAGACTCAGCTGATAGCCAGGTATAGCAGTGGTAAGGTGTTGGGACTGCTGTTGGGACAGCTTTATGTTGGCACTAACAGTTTGTGGGCACCGTTTGTTATAGTCCAATTCATGTTTTGCTTAGTGTTGTGTTGTGCAGGTGCGTTGCTGTCATGCATAAAATAAAATAAATGTCTTTGCCCCACCAATATTTACATGCTAAAATCGCCACTGATCTCAGCCATGCCTGACAACGGTGCCGGTGTGGAAGAGTCCGTTTCCTGCTACTCTACTCTACTCTACTCTACTCTACTCTACTCTACTCTACTCTACTCTACTCTACTCTACTCTACTCTACTCTGTACTCTAACATAACAGCATACCAAGGATCAATTAGCTTTTGGATTTAGAATTGTAGGACCCCGTTAGGTATCAAAAATATATATATAAAAAAATGTATTTGATGAAACATTGAATTTGGCCTTACTGCTATTAGCCCATAGAAACACATTGAACAACAGATAGTCAAAAAACACATCAAAAGGAATTCTGTTTTAAAGTGTCCTGTCCGATATCCGAGTGGTATATGAAAGATCAGGATTATTATAAAAACTATTTTTTACCCGTATTTGAACAATTGTTGTTCAAATATATATATATATATTTTTTTACTGTTACCGTGCTACCTTCAGTGCTTGTGGGCATCCTAGAGGAAAGCCGACATGTACGTGTTCGTGAGAGTCTCACCTTTCCATAGAGGGGTCATATTAGTGTGTAGCCCAAACTGTTTAGACTCCACAGGTAGAAGTTGCCATATTGGCAGTAGCGACTTCAGACGGTTCTCGTAACGCTTGTGGGGGTCGTAAAGACGTTTTCGTGAGAAGATTGATTTCTCTAGATGTCTCATGGTCTGACAAACAAGTGCTGTAGCTCGGACAACTTCCACCGCGGATGCGGAAGGCTGCCATTGGCGGATGTGATGGATCGGGACTCTGCCCATGCAAAAAGAACAGATATCTCTAGCTTGAATAGACGGATTTTCATTGGGATTTTTGTTATTATGCACATTTGTATTTTCACAGGGGCACAGACATTGACACTAGGGGGTTTTCAAGATATGTGGGGTTTTGGTCATGGAATTACAAGGCACAAGGCAATGTTTCTTAAACTTACAAAAGGCCAATAATTTCTCCAAAACAAAATATAAGTGTTGATATTAGTTGGCAGGGTTCTTCACCAACATTATTTTGTTTTGATGTATTTCTAATTAATTTTTTAATTAAGACTTTTTCTGGTATATGTTTTCTAAGACCACTTTTCCATCTGTTACACCAGAAATGAAAGCAATTACTTATTCCTTAATTTTAGGTTGGAAAATTGATTAATGCCTTCATTTTCCAAACGAATAGACTCTTAGCTTTCATTGGACACCCAATTCGATAAGCTTCAAGAACTTCACATGTCGGAGCTCCGCCGTCGCAATTGAAGTAGTCTTGAATTCCCCGGCTGTGTAAAACACCCACTACTTTTCTCCACAGAACCTCCTGGGGATGAACAGGAAGTCCAGCAGAGAATTCAAGACAGAGAGAAGGAGCTGAAAGATCTCCAACATGCTGCAGCATCTCTCATTGACCTACTCTTGCTACGTCTAGCAGCCTTTTAATAGAACATAGGATAATGTGTGCCTGCTACAACTAGAGGCATCAGTCGTCCCCTTGTCTTTTTTGGAGCCTTCACCTTCATTTCTGTGTCCTAACAGCACTCTGCACAAGAATCAATAAAAGACCGTGAGAGGATCTTTACTGAGATGATCCACTCCCACCGAGAGGTGTTCTGAGGTGAAGGAGCTGATCAGAGAACAGGAAATGGCTGGAGTGAGTCGGGCTGAAGGACTCCTGAAGCAACTGGAGCAGAAGGTTGCTGAGCTAATGAGGAGAGGTGCTGAGCTGGAGCAGCTCTCGCACATGCGTCGATGATCACACCCATTTTCTCCTGGTAACTACACTGTACCTGCATTTGTAATACAAATAAAGAGTATCACCAGTAAACTGCACTAACCAATGAATAAACAAATCAACGAATTACCTCAATCCTTTGTTCACCCTGTCTCTCTGTATTTCTCTCCCTCCAGGAATATCCGGTGTCAACATACCTTCAGACTTACCTAGCATCGATGTACCGTATACCTGGCTGTTTTCTACTTTAGAGATGTGAATAAGGCTGTGTCTAAGCTGACAGAGACATTAGGGGACTTTCTTGGAATGGTCCAAAATCTCCACCACAGGTCAGTAAAATGCTCTACCAGCGGTGGTCTCTCTATAAAAGTAACTTTAGACTGATTAAAAATATATTTGCTTTAAAGGGTTTCTCTTTTCAATAAGTAAGAGCACCTGTGCATTGAAAAAAGATATTGCTGTTGCGTTTTTTGGGGGGAGATATCAACACATTTAATGTATTAAAGAATATCTAATTTTGTTTGTGTCTGTAGTGAATGCAGTGGATGTTTTGCTGCCACCGGAGCCCAAGAGACCTCAGCTCTACTCTTCTTTCAGATTCCTGTCGCCTCACTTTGTACAACCCACCCCCCCCCCAAAAAATATAAAAATAAAATAACTAATGATCACTGGTATTTCGTGAACTATGACACCTATGGTGCTTAGTTTGCTTCTTAAGTGCTCAGGCAAAAACTTTTACAGAGGACACGTATCGACTGTTGATGCAGTAGATTGCACCTCCTGAGTAGACGTCTTGGACACACGGTGGCGACGTTTCATCACTTTTGAAGGCATAAAATCCTCACACTCCAAGACCATCGTCTGCAGACTGTACAATAGTAATACGCCTGTCATAAAGCCAGTCGTACGGTAAATGATCCAGAGGCATCCTGTTTAAAAAATATACATCTATATCTATATATATTCTCTCTGTAATACTACTGGTCACTTAGCAAATGTATGAAGTTGGCTTTAGCTAGCTCAGATAGGTTTCAGGCTATCAATCAAGTTAGAGTAGCTAGGTTGTCTGACTGTCTTGGCTGGTATGCCTGCTGGCAAGGTTGGTCGACTTCAGAAAAGTAAGCAATAACTCAACGTACTGAATAAGACTCACACTCCTTTCAGTCTTTTAACCAGATTTGGGCAGCGATGCAGGGAAGCGTATTTAGCTTCTTTAAAAAAAAAGAAGAAGCACCAGTCGTGGGAACACAGACAGCTCAAAAGTTATGCTTAGATATGCAAACAAATATACATATTTTTTGACATAGAATTAAGCATAATGGCTCTAGTTTGCAGGAAAAAGCTGTTTGAAAAATGAAAAAATGATCAGATTTACAGGACAAGGGGCCTAGCCCCCCTCCGGACGACCCACCAGCCATCCTCACATACTTTATGCCACCTCAGAATTTTGGGCCTGAAACGTTCTACAAGTATTCCTCTAAATGCAGTATATTGTCCCTTTTTAATGTTTAGCCAGTAGACTAGGCCAACTCCTCACACAGAAACTCAATGCAGCACTGGATGTTGGTGACACCTTAATTGGGGAGAAGGGACTCGTGTTAATGACTGGAGCAGAATCAGTGGAATGGTATCAAATACATCAAACACATGGTTTCCATGTGTTTGATGCCATTCCATTTGCTCCGTTTGGGACATTATTATGAGCCGTTCTCCCCTCAGCAGCGCAATTCTGATATTTTTCCACTAATTGGTATTTTGACAAATCAGATCAGCCCTTTGGCCAATAATTTGGCAAAAGATCAGAATTGGGCTGCCTGTGTAAACGCAGCCACATAGGCCTCTGGTCTATAGGCCTATTATTTTCCTCCATTGCCAATTTTCCATCCAAGACACTAGGCCTATTGACCACGGGAGGGAGTCGCTGTTGCATCTCAACTTCCTGATGCCACCAATGTATGATGGAATCAGCAGTTTACAGAAGAAACACAGTGCTGAGTATAGTCTACCTCCACACAAGCATTATCGACTCATGTAGGTTGTGTAGCCTATCTTCAGCGCCAACAAAACAACCTTGTTTAAATTGGCAGTATATGCTAATTAAATTGGATTTTGCTGCATTCTAGTATAGTTTTCTAGTATGGTAAAGTAGCCTGATGTGTTTTGATGGCTAGCTTATTGTGAAACGTAGGCCTATCTGAACAAGAAATCGAAATATATGTGCTCATTGAGTCGACAATCAATTCTGTTTCATTGAATTCAATTTTTTTCTCCAATGTTTTAGGCATTTTATTCTGACGAAAGACTAAAATGATATGTATTCATCTTACTAATATACCTAATATATTATGATACAGTAAGGCTAAGAAACAGATTATTAATGTATCTGTCGTATGCACTGGGCCATGTACGTTTAATTGTGGGTTTGGCGGGAATTAATTAGATTAGGCATATCTTTTTTTTAAAGGATCCATCTCTTATGGGAAAACTTGGTGGGGAAAGGGGAATAAAAATATTCGTGGCTCAGGTATGTGTCAGTCACAGAGAAGAGAAACGGTTACATTTACATTTTCTCTCTATAGGCTCAGGTATGTCAGACAGTCACGGAGACGAGAAACTGTTAAATTGACGTGTTCTCTCTATAGACTATAAAATAGCCCAGCGCACAATCAGCAACACTGTGGGTGCGCGCGCACGCGCTTCAAACCATTTCCTCAAATCTACGTCGATGTGCTGAAATATATACCTTTGCATTGACAACTTTTAATTTGTCAACATATCCCACATCTCTTTCGAGAGATAGTCTTCTTATACATGCTGATATTTTTCATTGCGCGTTACATTGCCACTGTGACCAGCCTCGCCTCAAACTTGTTTCCTTACAATTTATTTCAGCCCTTTAACAGGAGGCTCAAAATCAAAATCATACCTAGGCTATATAGTAGCACAACAAGGTCAAAAAGTGTAATGGGTAGCGACAGGAAAAAATGTGCAGAATTGAACTGGAAAAAATGTATCTTTCAATTGTCCACTGTATTCATTGTTTAAAAAAAATTAAAGACCTAAACCATGATTCACGAAATAATGAATCAATCTCTCTACAAAGGAGTCACATAAGTCTATTTTAGCCTATTGACTTATCGCCAGCAAAGCCGAGGAATCGGGTAACAATTATGCTTCATTGTTATTTTGAGCTAATTATTGTTATTGTCACTTTTGTTTGTGCCTCAGCACTTCTTTTAAAGTGAACATTTAAACTGGAACCGTTCATCTGTTTTGTTTCATAACATATGGGTTTCAAAAATTAGTCTAAACAATTGTCTAAATAAAATGGTGGTAAAAGACGCAGGACATTTTCTGCTGAAGTCCTGAGACCAACATTGCAATCAAATGTTCTCATGACAAAAAATATCTTCAACACCGGGTCTTGATATTACTGCTACTAATTGCATTTTTGAATTCATCTCAAGACTGTTAACTTGATAGTGTATGGGCCTACCACATACAGTCTATGACGCGGTTACACAGCGCTTTTGCCTGCATTATAAGGACCTTCAGAAAGTCAGCGTTAGTTTGTCTAAAGAAAATATGTATTGTATGAGTTGGACGCATGGACATATGTCTACATCATGATAAATTAAGTTTCTAAATTAAATTAAAACAGTTATATGTTGTTCTGCATTCCTATATTGGTGTGGGATATATTCAAGTGTGCAAAATGGTGTAAGCTAGTGTATATGCATGCATAAAAATATGGACTCATGTCATGTGTGCAAACTCTTATAATTGTTAGTGTTAGTTAGTGTTATAAGTGTTAGGAGGCTAGGTTAAATGTTTTAAGATTGGCGCTGGGGTTGACATCTAAGTGTAATACGTTTCACTAGCCGATATTAATAGTTTAATCGAGACAAAGATTCCGGTGTGCTCACACGCGTCTCCACTCCACTCTCCACTGTGGTCACAGTGAGAGCCTCTATGCGTAAAATAGCGCATGATACCCAGGGCACCAAAAGTCCGATAATTCTATATTGAACAAAGTAGAAAAAACTTATTGTAGTATTTCCCATAATAAGAAACGTATCAAGACCCGCGTAGACATGTCCCACTGGTGGCTACACAGTCAGACACGTTCTCAAGACATATCGGAACGAATTTGAATTTTCTCGCTATACGCTTCACTTCATGTGACCAAATTTTCGGCATGGAGTCATCTTTAGCCAACTGTCTCCGAAAGCTCCTTTTGGGTACTCTCTTAGCTTTGAGAGTGCGACGTTAAGGTGCCGTGGAGGTAAGGGAAGGGGCGGCCTTTAATGAGGCGATAGGAGCTGTGGTTGGGCGGATCTGACACTGGGCTCGTCTTTGTTTGGGGCGGCCCGCCTCTAACAGTCACTCCCTCTTCCCTCTGGGGTTGGTGTGCTTGTGTTTAGTTCTCAGAGATAGTCAAATAGGATTCCTTTGGGAAGGGACACAAATCACTCCCATTTTAACAAGAGGAACAACACGGGATCGGCAGCCACAAGGGTCCTCCTCTTCTTGATTTCCAATTTCTTATTCATTTCCATTTGACAGGGAATATCTCTGCAAAAGGAAAACAAAGAGAGAAAGGGAAGAAGAAAAAAACTTGTCAGGGGTTGATGCCATTTGATCTAGCACAATCTGAAAGCTCTAGTTGATCCCATTCTCTAGTTGATACCAGAGCACACAGAGCAAGTCTCTTTAAAACGGGGGGATATCGTCAAAACCTCAAGTGAGATTCTGTTAATTTGCACTGTCTTGCGTTTCGCTCGTTTGTCTTCTTATCACTGTTTGAAGTGCTTTTCGTCTCTGACACACCTGGATTTCGATAAGTCGTCTTTGGACTCTTTTCGTCTTTTTCGCTTGGTTTGAAGTAAACAGACAGACTGTCACTGGCATCAACGCGGACCCAGTACTAGCTCGCGCCCACGTTGTTACCCTCTTTTACCTGTGATTAGAGAAAACACATTTTGGGACACTCAAACGGAGAGAGGGAGCGCGATTTTTTCATGTTTGGGATTCAGGAGAGCATCCAGAGGAGTGGGAGTAGTTTGAAAGAGGAACCCATCGGATCCGGTATGAACGCAGTTCGGACATGGATGCAGGGAGCCGGGGTGTTGGATGCGAACACCGCCGCTCAAAGGTAAGAAGCCGGAGACAGCATCTTCCTCCCGGTGCGAGGACTCTACCAGCGCACGGATAGTCCATGGTCCACACTGTTTTGGAAAGCTATATTTTCAAGGGACCTATTTTTTTTGTCTCTACATTTGCAGTTTAGCTTACACGCTTTGTGATCGAAGAAATGTTGAAGTTTTCTTCCCCCGCAGAATCGATCCCCTCACCATGGACGTAGAATTGAGAGTTTAGCATAATGGATGACTTCTATACTCTACTGTTAATTGGACACAGTCTACAACAATCCGTAATGGTTTAGTTTAGTTACAGAACAGTTCAAATAAGAGACATCATATTTAGAATATAATAGGCTAACGATGATATTATGATAATAAAAACATGGTAATAAATTGGCCATGCATAGAAATATGTGTATTGTTCTCGAGTAGGCTATCAATTAATTGCTAGAAGATCCAAAAGCCTAGAATATGTAACAGGCATATCAACTACACATCACCATAAAATAGGCCACTTCTATAGGCTACATTAATTTTCCAAATTAGGCTATTTGTTTAAAATGAGCCCGATAGAACAATATATAATAGAATATCAAAAGGTTCGCTTCGCAGATTATGAAAAGGACTTGTGTGTGTAAACGAGCAATACACACGTTTAATTCTAAGGCTAAGAAGTTTGACTCTTAAAGGGCAACTATTATTTCCATACGTTTAAGTCGGCTGATTCCCTAACATGACTACCCCTTGCATGTCTATCCACAGTGGAGTGGGTCTTGCCCGGGCTCACTTTGAGAAGCAACCGCCGTCAAATCTTCGGAAATCCAATTTCTTTCACTTCGTTTTGGCTCTATATGACAGACAAGGACAACCAGTGGAAATCGAAAGGACGTCTTTCCTCGGTTTTGTCGAGAAGGAAAAGGTGAGTGATATTTTAAATATTTTAGCAGCTTCTCGAACGCACTGAATTGTCCCACATCCACATTTTGACAATATTATAGACCTATAATTAGTCTACCACGTAGATGTATCATATTATTCTAATTTAAAATTACAACCCCATTCAACCTAACCATAAACCTGTGTATTTATTTTGCGAAGCTTTATAAACCTTTCCAGTATTTATATAATTGTAGACTATAATAGGCAAATAGTAGCTGAATAAAATGGTATCCAAATAATAATAACATACCTAATAATACTAGCTACGATAATATTAATACTAAGAATAATAATAATACTAACATATTTTGAGAATAATATTTGTATTTTGAAGTTGATAAGTTATAGCCTATCATTTCTGTTTTATCTAGAGGTTTACTTGTTTAAAATAATATAAAGTAGCCTATTTAATGAAATTAAACTCAATGTGTTTTTCTCCTTACAACATTTCAGTATTATGTACTACTGCTTAATGTTGTTTTTTTTTTGGGGGGGGGGGCATACATGGTGGGTTTTGTATATTTCAGTAAATAATAATAAAGCTCAAATAAATAAAACCGCTTGTTCGACAAATTATCCATGTAATTTCCAATAAACCCACCATGTATTTCTCTAGTAGCACTAGGCCTACATTAAGTAATTACTTCAATATCTTTATTAGATTTTGCTCCCTTTCAGCCATGAAAACAGAGGCTAATTTCTATACAGTTCTATATACCGTTCAATTAAGTAATTGTTGAAGCATTAAAAATGTATGTGTAGAATAATTATGCTACATTTTGCCAATGCAACATTTTACCGAGTCATATTCAATGTACTAGCCTCTTTCTGATATCGCAGTCTAATTTCAACAGAAGCGCACCAATGTCCATCTTATCGGATCTGAATCAAATGAGTTCAATCACTTTAAATCTGTTCATTTACAGGAATCCACTGGAGAAAAGACCAACAATGGTATACACTACAGACTGCAACTTCTCTACAGTAATGGTAAGTGTGAAACATTGGTCAACACTCCTCTAGGCAATGTTATGCTTATGTTCTGAGTCGCAGGAAGCGGACACATAGGCTACCACAAACACGATTTGCATGGAATTCTACAGAAACAACAACACCAGGTGCAATTTAGTGTCGCCTTTCCACTGAGGTCATATTTGCGTTTATTTGATACCACATCATGCATTTTATCAGGCTAATCAAAAGTTTAATTTTGTATCTATATTTTTTAATCATTACTATATTGTCTGCTCCTGAAGAAATAGGTATCCTATACTGTCAGTAAAAGAAAGTAAAACATTTGCTATAATAATACTTGCCCGGTGAAGGAGTAGCCTAATTAAACTCTATGCCTTTCTGAATTTCATGTCCTGAATTGTCTTTTCTTAACAGTTATCATAGTTCAATATTTCCGGCTATAAGCAGTCTTGCGCTTGTTATTTCTTATACCTGCGAGCATGTATTGTAGCCCATAGTATACGTTGTCCATAATGGCCCTGCTTGGTTAGTTTATATTTTGGCCCCCCGTTAGCAGCTATTCGTCTCACTGTAAAAAAAACGGACCGTTTTTAGGTTCCCGTCTAGCTATTGTGTTTCTATGTATGCAATGTGTTATTGGTGTTATGTGCTATGCTGTTTACTTGATCAGTTTGAAATGGTCGCGTTCTCATCGTTGCCTTCACATTGCGAGGTTTAACAGTGTGTCGAGCAAAACCTTGAATCTTTTAGATTAATTGATGAATAGGCTATAACCCATTGCACAATATATAATATATTGTGACATTATTTATGCCTATTCAGTTGTCTCTATTGGCTTGGAAATAGGCTATATGCATATTTGAGTAATTTATGTATTTTTATTTGCCAAAATGTTTTTTGTTTGGGAACAACTATTGCATAATCCATCAAAACAATTGTGTCAATACAATTTTGCTAATATTGTATAAAGACAATAACTATATTCACTAACATTGATAATTGCCATGGGAAACACATTTTATTTGCCACTATTGAAACTAAATTGTGACTAAAATATATTTGCGAAAAGTTTGAAGACTGAAGTTCAGTCATTTATTTTGTTTTGATCCACCGTTGGTGACAAATACCTTTATTGACAAAAGTGAATTTCTTAGATTAAGAACACAGATTGTAAGTACCAAACATTACACAATAAATGTAGTTAGCATAAAGAGTAACCGTAACATTTTCAATAAGGTCGATTTTTAAAAATGTTGCTTCAATGCATAATTTGCCACTTACAATAGTCATTGTCAGCATCTCAGTAGTGTTTGTGTGTGTCTCAGGCCAAGGTACCTAATTCTATTAAAACCATTTCCACTCATGTCTTTTGTCCTCTCCCCCTCTCCCTCTGTCAGGCATCAGGACAGAGCAGGACTTTTATGTGCGACTCATCGACTCCATGACTAAACAGGTACGGTTCCAATTCCTTATCCCTCTGCCTAAAAATGAAGTAATATAGAACAATAAAACAAGCGTTTAGGAAGTGAAAGGAAGGTAAACAGTGCGTTTCTCTACGCGGACCTGGTGCAGGAGGCAGAAGGCAGCAGCCCATGGAAGACTGTGTGTACCCGCAGCCCTCGGGCCTGTGTCACATTTGGACAGGTCCCCACTCACTTGGTAACACTGACAGCCCAGAGTGTCTCCTTGTATTACGCCCCTGACAATGAGGCGGGGACCCATTGAAGTATCTTTTCTGAGCTGCTCTGCTCTCACTGTAATACTCACTCTGATGATTTGGTTGGGGATGGGGGGGGGGGGTTATCTGGGTTATTATTCAGATTTTTAGTTTATAACAACGTAGAGTCATTTAATTGACATCCAAGTGCAGGAGTTTATTATTTGGAAAGGGGAACTATTATTTTGAATGACATTTTTTTAGGTACGTTTTTTGTATCCTGACACCCCCAAGGAAGTTACAATTTCATACACTGAATCATCATAATGTTCAGAGATATTATCTACAGGTAGGCCTTCAGCCAGAAGGGTTTGTACCGTTTCTGTTTTCTCTCCTGGATTGTACCCTTACGGATAATGTGACATGTTTGGTGATTGGCTAGTGTGACATGTTTGGTGATTGGCTAGTGTGCTCGTTAGCAGGCTCAGGGTAATGGCTGGCCGCTGAGAGGAGAAACACACCCATGTTACACTCTTTTAATGCTCACTAACGTGCCAGTGCCCAATTGCCACACACTGCTTGAATCAACGTTGTTTCCACGTCATTTCAATGAAATGACATTGAACCAATGTGGAATAGACGTTGAATTGACGTCTGTGCCCAGTGGGTGGGCTCTGATGGTGTCACACTCTGCATGGGTGCCATGGTAATTATCAAGTGGCGTTAAACCCCAGTAGTACTCTGACAGTGTCAGTCTGACAGTCTTGTTGTTTCTTAATAAACTGTTTGACCTGCTCTCGTGGGGGGCTGAAGGTTGGTTGGTTGAGAGGACTAACACATTTTGTGGGACACTTTTGTTTACCTCTGTCGAGGAGACGAATGGAGAGTTTGAGGAATAGACTCACATAAATAGGTTGAGCTGCTGCTGATGGAAGACCAAAAATATTTGATGTAGGAATCTGATTATTTTGTTCTCGTATTATCAGCGTAGCAGCTTCTCTAATTTCTATGTCATATCTCTGTGTTAGTCAGGGATTGTTAGATGTATGACTAGTGTGGTGAGGCCCATTTCATGGCGCACATGTGTCTTTTGATGCCTCGAGATGAGTCAGATGACTTTAAGGATCAGGTTTGTTTTAGCTCTGGGGCGTCTCTCGAGTTTTCTGTCAGGAATGTGAGCAGAGCCCGAGCACAGGTCTCAGAGCCGTCGCTAGGGCCTCACAGCTACTGTAGTCGCTACCAGAGGTGGAGCCGATATACTGTAGTACGGAGGCTGGATAATAAGTAGGGTTAGATGCTGGGGGTTTTTTCTGACCAGGAAAAACTCTGTGCTGTAGTTGCAGCCTATATCAGGGCCAGGAGTTTTTCCTGGCTGTGTCATCTGCTCAGGAATAAACGTGTAGCTCAAATAATAAGGTTGAACAGAGAGACTGCTGTAGCCAGTGTGATGATGACACGGGGGCGGTGGGAAAGGAACACTAACTAACAGGTGGTCCAGCCAAAACATCTTTGCGGTTGGCTAGGATAAGGGATAAGGTCACCATGATCAGCTCCATAGCCCCATGCACTTTCTCTTCAGTGAGACTGTCTGTCTGTCTGTCTGTCTGTCTGTCTGTCTGTCTGTCTGTCTGTCTGTCTGTCTGTCTGTCTGTCTGTCTGTCTGTCTGTCTGTCTGTCTGTCTGTCTGTCTGTCTGTCTGTCTGTCTGTCTGTCTGTCTGTCTGTCTGTCTGTCTGTCTGTCTGTCTGTCTGTCCTGCCTGTCTGTCTGTCCATCTGCCTGCCTGTCTGTGCCTGTCTGTCTGTCTGTCTGTCTGTCTGTCTGTCTGTCTGTCTGTCTGTCTGTCTGTCTGTCTGTCTGTCTGTCTGTCTGTCTGTCTGTCTGTCTGTCTGTCTGTCTGTCTGTCTGTCTGTCTGTCTGTCTGTCTGCCTGCCTGCCTGCCTGTCTGTCTGTCTGTCTGTCTGTCTGTCTGTCTGTCTGTCTGTCTGTCTGTATGTCACAGCTGTGAATCCCAGTGTCTGATCACAGTGCTGCCTGCATGCCGCTGTTCTAGCCCCCATGGAAATAAAGGGTAATCACACTAATCCTATAAACCTAACCACAGTGTTTAAGAGTCGCTGTGCTGTTGTTACTGTGACCACCACTGCTGCACTGCGCTGCGGCTCTGATGTAACAACCGCTAATGTGTCACTGTGGCTTTATGTCCTACTAGAGACAATCTAACAGAGAAAATGGAGAAGTATTTTAAGGTTTGTGAACAACTGTATTGACAACTACCATGCATGTTGAAATCACATTTAGTTAGTACATTAATTTTCAACTCAACCCCCCAAATTGCTGTTATTAACATAGCAATTATTGTTTTATACAACTCTAAAAATCAGCACTACTATCACACATAATTAACAGATAAAATATGTGAGGTAGGGTAAAAGGGTGAGAAGGAGGTAGAGGGAGAGAGAGGGAGATACTGTAGATAGATAGAGGAAGAGGTAGAAGCCCCAGGGTGTCAGTCAGACAGCTGTATCTGTGATCACCGCCTCCACCTCTGACAGATCTGATTAAGACAGCGCCCAGGCAGGAGGGCCTCTCCTTCTCTCCCCCCAACTCCATCTCTCACTCCCTCCCTCCCCTCACTCTCTCTCTCTCCTTCTCTCCTTCTCTCTCTCTCTCTCTCTCTCTCTCTCTCTCTCTCTCTCTCTCTCTCTCTCTCTCTCTCTCTCTCTCTCTCTCTCTCTCTCTCTCTCTCTCTCTCTCTCTCTCTCCCTCCCTTATCCTGAGTTTTGGCGCCAGAACAGCTGAGCCGGGGGTGGGGTGGAGGAGTTGCTAGTTTGAGATGGGAACAAAGAAGGAGACAGGCAGGCTGATCGTGGCACCTCTTTAAAAGTATCTGTGGCAGCGGCCCGGGAAGAAAGGCTGCCATGCTCCTGGTGGCACGCTAACAGATGACGCTAACAGAGTGGGAAGTGTGTTTCCACATATTTATAGCAACTTGTTTACACGCCTTCGATTTCAGCCGTCACATCAAAGCCAATGAGGAAAACAGCAAATGAAAAATGAAAAGTGTACGGCGCGAGATGAAATATGTATTAAAAGGCACATGAACGCTACATGCCTTTTAATGCACCCAGTACATCACTTTGTTCTTAGCACAGGGTGCGTCTGAATGTCATGTGTGTTACAAAGATGGTGGCGGTGGAGGGAGCATATTTTGTTTCTATGGACTGTTGACTTCAAAGATAGAAAGACACGGTTGAACCACACCTACAGTAAAAATGTCATGGGTAGGCCTACTTCATTTGTGAAAATCCAATGACACAAACGGCAGTTGTTCTCCTTTTGCAGCCAGATTTAGTCCTTATTAGAATTGTGGATGTATATCAGAAGCCGTGTAAAATATTTAGACACCGAACACTTTAATGATACTAACAATAAACCAGACAAAGGGGCTATTCATCTCTTCTATGAGACATTTCCTGCTGTTGGGAGGCTGTCCGATAGCTTTGGATATTCAGCCTAGTTCAGGATTAGATTGTGGTAGTAGTGACAAGCGGGGGGGGACGTTCCAGAGGCACAGGTCTGGAGGTCTGGATTGTAATGGGGCTGGTCAACCTGGACACCGTCTCTCACTGAGCAACTCCTGTTTTTGAAACCTGACTGAAAGATGAGTCGAAAAATACCACTGTGTTATTTATATTTTCTGCTAATGAGTTTGCATCCTCTCCACTGCCGGTGCTGCTCTGTGTACTTCCTGTTTTTGCAGCCATGTTTTTCAGCACTAATCATTTTGCGTTTAGACATATTTACTGAACACGGTGAAAAACAAACTTGCAGAGGGAGAGGGTTTCATGCAGATGTTCTGGTTTTGACTAGCTCTTGGTTTCACCCGACAAAGGACTTGGGATCTTCAATCTTCATTTTTTTTTATTTGCAGAAGAACATAGACATTAGACATAGACATTATTTCATCGCCGTATATTTCAACGACTTCATCTGTCATGATATAGGTAATGTTATTCTACTAGAGGACAGGACATTGCACAAGGCCTAGTTGTGCTCAGTAAAGATAGATATAACCTGGAAGTTGGGAGCAGTGGACTCCGAGCCTGGAGACATTGATGCATGCAGTGCTGTTTTAGAAGACCTTGGCCCTTATTCTCTCAAAGTGAAACCAAAGGAACAAGTCACTTTCATAGTCATCCTGACTGCCGAGTAGCTGTGTGGAAGCAGTCTCGTTTTTCAGTCGCGGTTACGAGGGAACAGATCATTTTAACACCATATCTAAAATGAGCTCAAGATCACAAATATGGATTTGGTTGACTCCTTAAAACAATCCCAACGTGTTTTGTGTCTGCACGCAAGGCCGCTGATGGGAGTGTCTTGTGTCTGCCGTGCCGATTCCATGCTGCGACTGTTTTGCCATAAACGAGAGTTTTGCCGGTGCTGGGACATGTTGTTGGGTAAATGGGAAGGTGAAGAAAAGCTGAGCCATTTTGGAAGGGGTGGAGGCTGGGCCAGATGGTGTGCCACTCTCCAGTCTGGCATCCCAACTGCTCGCCCACACCCACACCTCCCCTCCCAACCCCGTTCCCCTGCCTCCTTCTAACCGCCCCGACGCCACCGTCACCGCTGTGCGCATGGAGCTTTACGCGCTAGAGTAGGTAGAATGAGAACCGTTACACACCTACAAGACAGACAGTCACAGAAATACGTGAGCAGCTACCATCCTCTTCACTGTCAACAACAGAGAGAGGGGGAAGCAAAGCCAGTAGAGAGACACCCAGCCGGCGCTTTCAGTATCTGTTCCGTGCTCTGCGCGATGAGTCATGAATATCTAAGCCCTGAGAGAATGAGAGAAGAGAAGGGTGGGGAGGCAACAATGTTCAGGAAAATAACACAACATTCCCGATTCCCACTGCACTCATAAAGCACCAAGAATCTCCAGCAAACTTTCCATAAAACATTGCCAGGATTCTGTGTAGCATGTTCAAAATGACGTCTTATGCATCCATGTGTCTGTTTGGTTTTAAAGGGTCACAGTGTGAGCACAAAGGTTTTGTGTGTGCGTTCTGTGCTTGGGGTGAGAGGTCGTAGGCCCTTCCCTGGGTATAGTACCTGCAGCAGGCCTCTTGCAGTGACAGTGACTGGGTCAACCTGTGCTTCTCAGCAGGGCTCATAGCCCCCTCAACAGTCAACAGCCACTCTCACTGTTACCCTCCTATGAAATATGCTCTCCTCTCGGCTCAATTCACGTAATGTCCCGCTCTGTAGTTCTGTGGGTAGCCAGGGCCCTGGACAGCCTCTTCCCTCCCTCCCTCCCTTCCCTCCCTCCCTCCCTCCCTCCCTCCCTCCCGGACAGAAATATTGGACATGTCCCGCAGATTTCCCACGACACACGCTGCTATTCATTAAACATCCCCTGGCCAGAGGCAGTAAATACTACATTAAGCTCTTAGGGCCGCACTGTGTGTTTGTGTGTTTCTCAAGTGGAATCTGCTCTTTTAAATTCCATGCCAAACGGGAGGGAGTGAGAGGGTGTTGGTAGTGGTGGTGTGGAGGGGGGCTAAGGGTGTGATGGCTTTTGGGTGGTGAAAGGAGATTATGCATTCTAAACAATAAAATTGTAGTCCTTTAAGTTTGTGGACTGTATGAAGTATATGGGTAGTACCATATATATATATTTTTTTACCTTTATTTATGCAGGCAAGTCAGTGAAGAACAAATTCTTATTTACAATGACGGCCTAGGAGCAGTAGGATGACTGGAACGACAGCTTTTTACCTTGTCAGCTCGGGGACTCGATCTTGCAACCTTTCGGTTACTAGTCCAACGTGCTAACCACTAGGCTACCTGCCGCCCCATAGATTGAAGTAACTGTCCGATATTTCTAGATATCTATGAAAGAGGACCCAAAATTATTCTCCCCCAAAAATTGTTCTGAGGTATATGTTAGAAAGTAGCTTGTTTTTGTATTGGACTGGTGTGGGCGTAACCCAACAATAGAATGGTGTGGGCGTAACCCAACAATAGAATGGTGTGGGCGTAACCCAACAATAGAATGGTGTGGGCGTAACCGTAACCCAACAACAATAGAATGGTGTGGGCGTAACCCAACAATAGAATGGTGTGGGCGTAACCCAACAATAGAATGGTGTGGGCGTAACCCAACAATAGAATGGTGTGGGCGTAACCCAACAATAGAATGTGGTGGGCGTAACCCAACAATAGAATGGTAGAATGGTGTGGCGCGTAACCCAACAATAGCGTAACCCAACAATAGAATGGTGTGGGCGTAACCCAACAATAGAATGGTGTGGGTGTAACCCAACAATAGAATGTGGTGGGCGTAACCCAACAATAGAATGGTGTGGGCGTAACCCAACAATAGAATGGTGTGGGCGTAACCCAACAATAGAATGGTGTGGGCGTAACCCAACAATAGAATGGGCGGTAGAATGGTCGTAACCCAACAATAGAATGGTGTGGGCGTAACCCAACGTAACCCAACAATAGAATGGTGTGGGCGTAACCCAACAATAGAATGGTGTGGGCGTAACCCAACAATAGAATGGTGTGGGCGTAACCCAACAATAGAATGGTGTGGGCGTAACCCAACAATAGAATTGTGTGGGCGTATACCGGTCATTAAAAATATTAATGGGACTAGTCCGCTGATTTAACCAGCTCAGGAAATAGCAAGGGGAGGGCTTAAAAAATAATAATGTAGTATAGGGTGAGTCAACAACATTATTTGGGTACGAGTTAACAGAATAGTGAGATTTGTACCGGACAGTTACTTTAAGGATAATGTCCTTCAGTGTGCTGTGTTGCATCCAAATCTAAAGGCCACATTTGTGTCCTATGGACCCTGGCCTAAAGCAGTCCCCTATATAGGGAATGGGGCGCATTTTGGGACACAACCCATGTTAAAGAGCGACAGGAAGTAATATTTCCATCAGCAAGCTGTAAAATGCCCCGGCCTGGCCTTTCCAGAGAATATTTACTTGGTTATTACAAAATGTGGTGATATGTTGTCACACAAGGAAACACCAGAATCAGTCAACATGCTGATGTCTCGTGTTTGGACCAGAAACAGAACAGAACAGATAAAAGTTCCATGAGTTAAGTCCCCCATACTGTCTGTTTATCTGGCTAGCTTCCCGTCATTTCCTTTTCTTAGCATGCAGAAAGTGACACTGGAAAAATGCTCCATTCCAATATGTCCGTTAATGTTTCCATAGAGACTGCTGTGCAGTGTGTGGAGAGAGATGTGACCAGATGTGAGCCAGGCCACAGTAGGAACTCTCTCTCTCTCCAGAGCAGATATAGTTGACCTGCTCCACTAACATGCCTCTGTGAGGACCATAATCTAACCTCGCTACAAAAACAAATCCTCAACCTGTTTCTAATATAATATTTTTGATCATTTTCCCCCTCGCAGGCCATTATTTATGAAGGTCAAGACAAGAACCCAGAGATGTGCCGAGTGTTACTGACACACGAGATCATGTGCAGGTAAGAAGAGGAAGCTCTGGAACTCTGCTTCTCCCCCAGTCTGATGCTACACTGCGCTACGCTAGGCTACACTACGCCACACTACACTACACTGCACTGCACTACTCAACCATATACGTACAGTATGTTACAGTGATGGCAAGGCCTCACCATGCGTTGTCTATGGCAGTTCTCATAGAGGCTCAACCTTACTGTAGCTAAGCAGGTCACCCCTATACCTCCCAGCAGAAGAAGGGGAACGAAGAAACAGGGAAAGTAGAGGAAGATGAGTTTTGCGATCAAATGTTGTACCTTTAATTAAAATCAAAAGATGAATTTGCTTGGAACTGGGTTGTGAGGATAGACTCCTTCCTATTTTTAGAGGCATTTGAACAGTTCTCTCTCCCCCTAAAAATACCTCTCTGATGCCTGCTTAATTAGGACATGCAGAAACTCATTACTCAATTTGAATTCTCCTGTTGTTCAGCTGCTAACAAATGGGCCTTCCCTTGCATTGTGACTATGAAATATATGCAAGGACTTATGTACTTATACGCACACATAGTCACACACACACGCACGCACATACGCACACGCACACACACACACACACACACACACACACACACACACACACACACACACACACACACACACACACACACACACACACACACACACACACACACACGTACACACACAAAGATGCATACTCCTCTTTCGTACTCATATTTAGAACATGAATTAAGTTATTTTCGGACCTTTCTTCAGAACCACTTTAACTGTAACTCACTCTTTGATTTGAGATAAAGTCATGATTAACAGTAGCATTAGAAATCGACAATTATCACACAATGATCTTTTTAGCACAGGGTTTATAGCCTAAATTTGACCCATCATTCCCATGCAGCCACCACAGTTGTACAGTATAGCCATTCCCCATCTATGGCCCTCAAATTCAACTCTGGACCTCGAAGCCAGTTCCACTTTTAAAAATTTTTTTTTTTTACATTCTTCCCCTCTAATCAGGGACTGATTTAGACCTGAGACACCAGGTGGGTGCAATTAATTATTAGGTAGAACAGAAAACCAGCAGGCTCCAGACCTCGTAGGGGAAGAGTTGAATAGCCCTGCTAAGCAGTGTTTGGTTAATGCATTGTATAGGGTCTGAGAGAGTGCGAGACATCAGTAGAGAGGCCCAGTGTGAGGAACCTAACCATGGAGCCCGTGATGTATCAGACAGTGACTTTTGGGGTGCCAGTCCCACCTGCCCTGCACCCCTCCCCAGTCCCCAGTCCCACCCGCCCTGCACCCCTCCCCAGTCCCCAGTCCCCAGTCTCGGGGATGGAGACGTGCTGATTCTGCACTGGGGGTTCAAACACAGTCTCAATTATAAGCAGAAAATGAGTCTGCTCACCATTAATCAGTACTGCTAATTGCCGTGCACCACCATTAGCCATATGGTGCCAAGCCAGCTTGCAACCGTGGGACATAAGTGCTTAGTCCTTTCATTTTACAAACTCAAATAACGGGCTACAATGAGCTTTCTAACGCTTCCACAAAGGAGGAACACATTTAAGGTCATATTACATTTTACGTGGACCAACAAAAAAGTAATTTCCAAATGATGAGATCCACTAATTAAACAAATTGGGATTTAATGTTTTGGTTTTAGGCAAGAGCCGGTGAACTGAAATAATTTGTCATGGTTTTGGAGTAAATTAAAAATAAACAAGGGTTAGAGGGTCTGGTATGGTAGCATTGTCCTCACAGGAACAGACATCACTACATCCTGTTAATTACACGAGGCGATTTAGATTTCATTTCTTCAAAAGCTGCGGCAGGAAGGAAGCGTTGAGATTAAAGATGTGATTTCCTTTGGATGTCCTGCGGGAACGAATGGAAGTTAACAGGAAAAGAAAATATCCCCTCAACAAAGCTGGTGGAGGCATGTACTAATTAGCATAATTTTGGTTGGAGGAAGGGGGGTTGGTGGGTGACAGTGAGTGTGTATATGCGGGGAGGGTAATAGAAAAGAATCCTGTCTCCCATGGGTGCTGCCTGATGATTGGATTGCAGGAAGCCACGAATCAGTGCTCTAGTCCCCCCCAAGCCTCGCTCTATTCTGATCCAATGTGACCCACTTCAGAGAGTCGCACAGAAATGAGAGCAAGGGGAGACAGATGAGAGAGGCCAAATAAAGAAAGAACGAGATGTTTCAAAGACCTGGGACGTCCTCCTGAAATCCTTTGGTTGACTCTCATTTGTTCTCACTACACCAGCAATGCATTTTCACATATAGCTGTACCCACAGCTTTTACAGTCACAATGTACTCCTGCTCTCTGCAGAGACGGTTCTGCACACAGTTGGCCTGTCTTTCTGTTGTGTACTGCACTCTCCACATGTGATTCAGTCAGATGCTCTGCTTTTACACTCCTGCATTACAATATCTCTGAGGCATGAGAGCCACAATATGAATCATTAATGGAGCTGATCGATCAGTCCTGCCAAATGGATGAGGCAGAAGGCTGAGAGAGAAGAGGGAGGGAGGAAGGAATAGAGGGGGATGAAGTAACAGAGAGAGGAGGGATGGATGGGGGATGGATGGGGGGGGTGTAGGTTGACTCAGTGCAGAGAGCAGCCCCGTAGGAGGGAGACAATACGTTGGGTTTTATGTGACAGGCCTGTCCCCAGCCCCATTCTACACCCCACTGCCATCTGTGCACTGGAAACATGAGCTGGGGGTCTCTCCAAGCTGCTCCACTTTCACCGCAGCCTCCCTCCCTCCAGCTCCCTACCACCGCACCCCTACTCCCTCAAACCCAGCCCAGCCCAGCCCAGCCACCCTCCAGCCCCCCATGATGCTCACCTTTGTCAGAGTGAGGCAGGGGAGGAGGTGTCAGGTTAGCAGTGAACAGAGAGTGTTTGACCCAGGAGGGTGAAGGGAAAGGGGGAGAGACTGGGAGAGAGAGGGAGGGGGTGATTACCAGCTACCTGCCTCAGGTGATACAAGGGGTGCTCTCACCCTCCCAGCCCTCACTCCTCTCCCTTAGCACACCTGTCATCCCCTAACCAAGCTGGCCCCTGAATGACTTGTCTTTGTGGGCTGCTGTAATCAAGCCATATGTAGAGATAAATAATGTACCCAGACACACAGAGGCAGTCTGTTCTACAGGTGACAAAGGGCTGGGTGGGCTGGGCAGGGCTTAGTTCAGGCCTCAGAACAGGACCAGGCTGTTGGGTAATTGGTACCTTCCCCTTTATCCTGTGGAGGTCTGAGCCTGGACCTGGCTGAAGCAGCTCTCTCTGAAACATGGCTCTGTTTTTCTTTCTCTCTTTAACTCCCCCCCCTTCTCTCACTCTGTACCCCTCAGCCGCTGCTGTGACAAGAAGAGCTGTGGCAACCGCAACGAGACCCCATCTGACCCAGTCATCATCGACAGGTACCGTAACACAGTCCTCCACTGGCTCTGCTACTCCTACTGTGTCCGTGTCCGTGTCCGTGTGTGTGTGTGTGTGTGTGTGTGTGTGTGTGTGTGTGTGTGTGTGTGTGTGTGTGTGTGTGTGTGTGTGTGTGTGTGTGTGTGTGTGTGTGTGTGTGTGTGTGTGTGTGTGTGTGTGTGTGTGTGTGTGTGCGTGTGTGTGTGTGTGTGTGTGTGTGTGTGTGTGTGTGTGTGCGTGTGTGTGTGTGTGTGTGTGCGTGCGTGTGTGTGTGTGTGTGTGCCTGCATGTCTGTGTGCATGTGTCTGTGTATTACTCCCTTTGAGGCTGCTGATGCCATGAGGGAAAGCGGGGCACACAATCAGTACAATCTATGTATCTGGTATGGTTTGGTCAGAGTGTACCTTATGGTTCTATCTGTAGAGTTTACAGTGAGTACCACAGTGTGCGTGCAAGAGTGTACGTGGAGTGGTCAGTGTGTACAATGAGTGCTCCTCCGCAGTCATGGAGGGAAGACGAGGGGAGGCAGAATGAGGAGTCTGTCCTCTCCTTTCCTTTCCTCTCCGCTCCCCTTAATAAAACCCACATGGATAATGGACTGTGAAACAATAGCTGCCAAAGTGCTTGGAGCCCAAGCTCCCTCCCTCCCTCCCTCCCTCCCTCCCTCCCTCCCTCCCTCCCTCCCTCCCTCCCTCCCTCCCTCCCTCCCTCCCTCCCTCCCTCCCTCCCTCCCTCCCTCCCTCCCTCCCTCCCATCATTCCTCCAGGACACTCAAACACGGGCCTTCTATCTTCCACAGTGCATTTGTCTCTCTCAGCTAGACAGGAGCCATTAGACCTCAGCCTCCCATATAGCTTTACTGTATTCATTTGTTGTAATATTACCAGTCATGCTCGCAGGGGTGTTAGTCCCAGAGTATTGGAGTTTTACTTGTTAGACGTCTATCTAACACAATAGCCCTGGTGAACTCGGCTCTGTTGGTGGGACCTCCACAGCGCCTGTATCTCAGCGGCTGTATGAGCTGATGCTAATGTCTAATTTATAACCACGGGAGGAATCTTTTGATTTAAACCACACAGAGCGGCGTTGGTTCACACCAGAGTTATTGTTCAGTGCGACGAGGCAGATCTGATTTGTCGCTTTTGTCAAATGGACTTTGGGGCTCATTTGTGAAGACTAAACCCTACTGAAGCAGAGGATGTGTGTGGGGTGAGGTATGTATGTACACTATGTATGTGTGTGTATGGTAGTGCTGAGTGATTAACCAAAATGTTGGTTATTTTTCATTTTTTAAACAACTAATTGACTAACATCAGTTCAATGATTTGAATTCCATTTCATTTTTTCTTCTTCTGTGAGCTGAATGTGCACAGTGCACAGTTTCTCTTGAGATAAATCAGATCCAGCCTGAACCTTGAGATGTAGTAGGTGGTTGTAGTTTTCCAACAGACCAATATTTGACATAGTTTGGCACATGAATCTTAGTAATGAACTACAATGACCATAATCCGTTGCACATCTATTTGTCCGGTCTGTGTTTCTTTTACGCCTGCTGCTAGTGTGGAGAGGCAGAGAAGAATGTGCCATCGCGAGGGGATGTAGAGAGCAGCTGTTGCTTCGCAAGGTATCTCTACCTGAAAACACACGATCTAAGTGATTTATAGTTGGTATTCAGCAGTCATAAAAGTATGCCTTATTTACTTTGAAAAACAACAAAATAGTGATTTTTGTCAGAGAGCAGCTCTATAGAGATGAGATGTTGACTTGGAATGAAATAATAAAGTCATCAAATAAAACAAATGTCATATACACAACTGAAATATTTTATTAAAGTAATGTGAATAAATGATGGTTAATAGGTGATAAACAGTAATGGGCAGTCACTACCATCACGTGACTTTTATTAACTGTTTTATTCTGTGTTCAACCCAAATAATCGAAACTGAAATCGAAAAACATCATTTTTGAATAATCGGACAAAACCGAACCAACCTCAAAAATAACGGATTGCTCTGTGCTAGAGGGAGGGGGGTGATTACCAGCTACCTGCCATGCTATGATGAATATGTACATATATTGGTGGATTTCAGTATTCCAAGATATTCATATTCCATAATCCAAGTCTTTTCAGGTCAAACACATGAGCCAAATGCTTCTCTCAAGCAACACGCCGACACACACACGCACGCGCACACGCACGCGCACACGCACACGCACACACACACACACACACACACACACACACACACACACACACACACACACACACACTTCTTGCCCTTGTAAGAGGGGTGGCAGTAGTGTGTGTGCTGTGGTAATGTATTCACTGACCTGCGCTAGAGGAAGGAGACAGATGCACATCAGCTGTGGCACATGCAGCTCTCTCAGTGCCAGGAGAGGAGAGAAGCGGGCCCCATACCTGGGACACGTGTTCTGCCCCCTCCCCTCCTCTTACCCTCACTGCCCAACGTTCCGCTTCGCTGGGCCAGAAAGGGTCAGCACTCTTGGGGGGCAGCTGAAACCCCCACCCGGCCCCCCTGCTCCCCTCTCTACCGTCACACACCTTCAGACTTCAGTGAACAAACAGGGCTCAGATGAGAATGGCCAGATGAACCCAGAAACTTCTGTTGAGCTCATCCTCTCTCACTGCCAGAACACTGCTGTTGTGTTTGTGACTGCTCAGTGCCTTACGCTTTCAGGAGATACATCAAAACAAAGAACTGCACTGGCCTCAGCACAATTCATATTGCTCTCCCAGCGCCTGTAAAATACTATTATTTGCTGAGGTTTGTGGGGGAAAGGGAATGTATTGATGTTCATAGACTATTAAGATATCCAAAGAGGACCCAGGTGAATCGACTGAAAAATAACCATGTGTCCTGTGATGCTATGGCTGGTCCCTTGTGGTGTGACTGTCTCCTCTCCCTATGCTTTTCCAGGTAGCCAGGCAGGCACAGTCCACGGCTTAGTTGTGAGGTTATCATACCATCATACACAATTATTCTCCTCCCTGTCACGCGCTCCTGCAGCACCGGAAAATGGGTCATGTGAAAACAGAAAAAAAGGAGAAAAAAAAAGAAAAAGAACCTCATTTATGTCTGATGTGTTCTGGCAGGTTTTATTTTACCCGCTCTTTTTTTTTTTTTTGGGGGGTTCACAAACAAGCAGCTTGCCTTTGCTGATAGATACCATCTCAATTAGTACTTATTATCCCCCCCTGAATACATCATAAAAAACTCTAACTTCTATATTTTTCCTTGAAGTTGTTTAATTCAATAAATAAGGCCTCATTAGTGTGCTCTTGTTTCAGAGAGCAGATTCGATTGTGGAGCTTTAATTAGCAGGGCTAGCGTTAGCTAATTCTCCTGGCTGAGAGAGACAGAGAGGGAGAGAGAGGAGGGAGAGGAGAGAGAGGAGAGGAGAGGAGAGAGAGAGAGAGAGAGGGGAGAGTGATTCACTAATTAGATCACTCTTATAAGACACCAGAATAACTGCAGCAAATCCCCCAGAATGGAAAAACCCCACTAATGATGCCTTATTATGTTGTTAAAAGAACAAATCTCATATTAACTGTGGTTTATTCCCTCTCTACTTTGTAAACACACAATATGAAGCATTGGGTTTTCTGTGGGAAAACATCTTTTTTTTAAATTGCTTTTTGCGATCTTCTTTTCCGCGTGTGAAGTCAGGTTACGGTTGTTTTCCTGATTGAGGTTATCTACAAAAACAGTGTGTCGGTGAATGTAATGGCTGCCTTGTGCATACCGTGTTATTGTTTACCTGTTAGTGTGTGTGTGTGTGGTCTCCCTGCTCTGCCGTACGCTCCTCTCACTCTCTGTGCTGAGACCTATCCGAGTCTCAGTCAGATTATTTCAAATACCTTAATCCTCCTTATTGACATGGACACAAAAGCCCACTGACATCTAATAGACGACCTCTTCACTTTCCCCCTTTCCCTCTCCTTCAGATGGGCTTCAGATCAGATCTGCCCCCCTCCCCACACACACACACACACACACACACTCATCCCCTCCCTCCCTCCATCCACTCTCCTCCTCCTACTCCACCCCACAGAGAGCCCACTATTGTCTTCTGCCTCGTCTCACTCCACACACCCCTCCTCACTTGTTTTTCTGCTTGGAGAAAGCCTTAAGATGTGGATAAACACTTGTGTCCCAAAGTGAGGCTTTGATGGAACAGTTTCAAAGAGCACATTTATTGTGTGCGTGTGTGTGTGTTTGTGTGTGTGTGTGTGTGTGTGTGTGTGTGTGTGTGTGTGTGTGTGTGTGTGTGTGTGTGTGTGTGTGTGTGTGTGTGTGTGTGTGTGTGTGTGTGTGTGTGTGTACTGTATAGGTGATTGTGTTGGCTGGTCTGAAGAACGGCATGGTATCAGTACATCACAAGCCCTGTTCCCGTTCCCGTCGGCTCATTTGAGACGTCTCAGTTTACACACACTCCATTATTCCCCGGCCTGGAGATCCTCCAGCAGGAGGGTGTGGTGTATGTGTGTCTATTTGTGTGTGTGTGTGTGTGACTCTCTCAACTGATCCCTGTCAATGTACCTCTACTAATCGCCTTTTCACCTAGGTCTAGTTACAAGCAGAATAGGCGAGAAATGCGTACATCATAAGCTAGATCCGAGCTATGCATTTCCCTTAACAAAGCAGTGTTCTGGGCAGGGCAGGGCCCCTGAGTGTGTCCTTGGCTTTGTTTTGTCTCTGGGAACCCCAGCTCCAGCCCCATGTAGCCCCAGCCCCAAAGGAGGAAGTGCTGCTCTGCTCTGTCCTCCCGGGACCAGCGCTCTACTCCGCTCTGCTCCCCTCCGCTCTGCTCCGGTCTACACCACTCCACTCTACACCACTCTGTTCCACTTTACTCCGCTCTGTGTAGCTCAGCTAGCATGCTGGGAGATGTCAAGGATGTCAGGGAGCCCTCGGAAGATGGAATGTGAGAGTTCCCGTGGATACCGTGGGACTTCCTGTCGCCCCCCTCCACCCCGCCCCCTCCACCCCCTCCAGAGGCGTTCTCAGCCCCTCTGGCTGGCCTGATCTCCACTCACAGACCAACATCTGGATTTGTGCTCTCTAACAAAAACAACAAGAGAGAGAGAGAGAGAGAGAGAGAGAGAGAGAGAGAGAGAGAGAGAGAGAGAGAGAGAGAGAGAGAGAGGGAGAGACAGAGAGAGAGAGAGAGAGAGAGAGAGAGGGAGAGAGAGAGAGAGACAGACAGATAGAGTGGAGAGAGAGAGAATGAGAATGAGAATGAGAAAGAGAGAGAGAGAGACTCCAGAACCAGTCGCTAGGATAATTAAAACTAGGTTGCTTTGCCCTCCAATGTTTAATAGAATGCCAAGCGTTACCTACAGCTACAGGCTGCAGTGGTCTGGGGAAGGCAAATCCAAACAGAAAGGAGAAAGTTGTGATTGTCAATCATTAGTTTGGGATTATGATGATTCCTGTAGATAGTATACACTGAGTGTACAAAACATTAAGAACACCTTCCTAATATTGAGTCCCCACCCCCACTTTGGCCCTCAGAACAGCCTCAATTTGTCGGGGCATGGACTCTACAAGGTGTCGAAAGAGTTCCACAGGAATGCTGGCCCATGTTGACTCCAATGCTGGCCCATGTTGACTCCTTTGGGTGGTGGACCATTCTTGATAAACACAGGAAACTGTTGAGTATGAAAAACCCACTGGCATTGCAGTTCTTCTATTACAGCATAATGGATGACTGTCATTCATATTCCATTCACCCAGTTCAATGTAACATTGATAGGTTTAGGCTACTACATGATACTCAAATTTTTCCTTTACACATCATAAGGTTGCTACCTAGCCTATGAATTAAAGTTTACAACATACAGTGGGGCAAAAAAGTATTTAGTCAGCCACTAATTGTGCAAGTTCTCCCACTTAAAAAAGATGAGAGAGGCCTGTAATTTTCATCATAGGTACACTTCAACTATGACAGACAAAATTAGGAAAAAAAATCCAGAAAATCACATTGTAGGATTTTTAATGAATTTATTTGCAAATTATGGTGGGAAATAAGTATTTGGTCAAGAACAAAAGTTTATCTCAATACTTTGTTATATACCCTTTGTTGGCAATGACAGAGGTCAAACGTTTTCTGCAAGTCTTCACAAGGTTTTCACACACTGTTGCTGATATTTTGGCCCATTCCTCCATGCAGATCTCCTCTAGAGCAGTGATGTTTTGGGGCTGTTGCTGGGCAACATGGACTTTCAACTCCCTCCAAAGATTTTCTTGAAATGCTTCGAAGCATTGTCCTGGAGTGGCCTAGCCAGTCTCCAGATCTCAACCCCATAGAAAATATTTGGAGGGAGTTGAAAGTCCGTGTTGCACAGCATCAGCCCCAAAACATCACTGCTCTAGAGGAGATCTGCATGGAGAATGGACCAAAATACCAGCAACAGTGTGTGAAAACCTTGTGAAGACCAGTGAAAGCGATAGGAACTGCAAGAAGGTCCCTTAGAAATCTGGATTCCCAATGAAAACCCATTGAAAAGAGAGTGACCTCAAAAAAAAATCTGAATAGTTTGTCCTCAGGTTTTCGCCTACTAAATAAGTTCTGTTATACTCACAGACATGATTCAAACAGTTTTAGAAACTTCAGAGTGTTTTCTATCCAAATATACTTATAATATGCATATCTTATCTTCTGGGGATGAGTAGCAGGCAGTTGAATTTGGGCATGCATTTCATCCGGACGTGAAAATACTGCCCCGTCACCAAGAAGTTAATGTCTTGCACATTCTTGCCTGCCTCTTGCTGATCTAGGGTGTAATCAGTCCAACAGTTGCAAACGGAAGTTTCTATAGGACAAATTCAGATATGTTTATCCATTTATCCACGTTTTGTGGATAAACCGAATCGGCAGAATGAATACACCCCTGATCACCGCAAACACAGTTCACTTTCATAGTAGCCACATACAAACAGCATCATCACTTTGCTCATTGTATAATTCCTTCTCGCATCTATGCGTTCTCCTCCTCTCACCTTTTCCCTTCGCTTGTGGATTTCAGTGCACAATACAACAGCTGTCTGTGACCAGGTGAAAAAACCTTTCCAAGCCAAACCTTCATGCCATTACCGCTAAACACTACATCGTTGTCAGCATATTAGCTAACTCCATAGTCAACATAGCTAGCTACTTGAACTAACTCGTTAATAAACCCTCTACAATCATGCAGTACAGTGTACAGCAAGTAGTTTATTGCCTCAGTGGCAAGAAATTAATCAGCCAAAAACTTACCTTGATTTGGAAGAGTTCCAGTGTTTCAAAAAGTTAAAAAAAAGTTTTTAATTGAATATCCAAAACATACAATATACTTGCAGTGAAGCCGCTCAACAACTACACAACACCAGCCATCCAACAGACTCCCATTCGGAGTGACACACAGAAGCATCCAGGGTCATCACCCTGCTCAAGGGCAGGTTGACAGATCTCACACAAGCCCCCCCCAAAAGAAAACGGGGATGCGAACCCTCCAAGAACCCCCACAGTTCCTCATAGTTGTCCCTCAACCATCCGAGACCCCTCCCACAGTCACCCCCAATAAAAAAATAAAGAAAAAGGACATTTTTTAAAAATATAATTAATTCCATTCTCCACCCCCAAGAACCCCCTCCCCCAATGCTCCAACAACCAATAAAATTAACTCATGAGAAAAAAGAAAAGACAAAAGAAATCAGGAAACAACAATGCATAAAAAAAAAAGGACATCAAGGACAATTAAAATCATAACAGCATGGCCAACTGTATATGTTTGAGTGCATGTCTGGCACTATTATATATGTGTGTGTCCGTGTATGCGTGTATTTGAATGAGAGTGTGTGCATATGTATGTGTACAAACACCTGCATGGCATCAGCCTCAGGCAAACTGGCATTAGTTGTAAAAACACTGCCCCTCAGTGTCATTCAAACTTACTCTTTATTATGTTTTATTTTGACTATATTTTTTATACTTTATCTTTGACCGTCATTCTCTCTCCTGCCCAGCAACTCCACTCCCACTTGTCTCCAATTCCACCTCCCAACCCTCAGCTTCCCTCAGCCCATCCCACCTATCTCTTCTGGCCATAGCAGAGTTAGGTGGGATGTTCCAGTGTTGGATAGCCATAGCCAGATAGCTAACATAGGATCCCTCTCTGTTTGAGCCGGGTGTTTGAGTAGGCTAATCTAGCTAGCTGCATTCGCAAGCTAGGTAAGTAAAAGTAAAATTAAATACAACAAAATATACATAGATAGCTCTCTCTCTCTCTCTCTTGCTTCTCATTCATTTTTTATATTTTTTTAACTGTTCAACTATTGTCTTTCTTTCTCTTTGAGTCAACTACTCTCTACATTTTATGCACTGCAGTGCTACCTGATCCTTTGATTGGGTCGACACCATGTCAGTTCATACTTCCTCCGGAAGTTGTCTTAAACACTGTAAGTCTATGGAAGAGGGTGAGAACCATGAGCCTCCTAGGTTTTGTACTGAAGTCAATGTACCCAGAGGAGGAAAGAAACTAGCTGTCCTCCGACTACACCATGGTGCTACCCTACAGAGTGCTGTTGAGGGTACTATTGACCTTCATTGTGTTTTAATCAGTTATTTGTTAACGTGAATATAGTTATTCTAGTTTTATCTTAAAAGGATAACATTTTCTGAGGAGCCTCCACTGGCCCATTATTATTAGTAGAGAAGACCTGAAAACTTAAATGTTTTTTAGAGTCTTGCTGATTGTGTGTGTGTTTATATATATATATATGTGTGTGTGTGTGTGTGTGTGTGTGTGTGTGTGTGTGTGTGTGTGTGTGTGTGTGTGTGTGTGTGTGTGTGTGTGTGTGTGTGTGTGTGGCTGGGCCTGGGCCATTCAGCCTGGTATTAGTGTGATGAGATGAATATGTGTATTAGCAGGATCCTTTCACTGCCACATGGCCTCTCTGCATTATCCAGCACCGGGGTGAAGCAGCTATTGTTGCCCCAAAGCCTGTCCAGATTGTGGCCCTATTGTACAGCAATTACATTGGGGGACTGACATATAGATAGGTAGAGAATGAGAACGAGAGAGAATAAGAGAACGAGAGAAAGAATGAGTGAGTTTAGTCCCCATCCGCTCCATGGCGCTGTGTGTAAGCTCTGCTTCAGTCTCAGTCTTTACACACACTGCTTTCCTCTTGGGTGACAAAGAGGTTTTGTGTGTGTGTCTGTGTGTGGCCCACTTAATCCCTCACAGAATAGGGCATAATAACAAACCATCAACCTCTACCTCTCCAAGTTAATATAGGGTTAACAATATGCAACGCGCTGTCCACAATCCTATCATGCGCCTGGTTGACTCTAAAAGAGGTGTACTCATTCGTCCGTGCTGCATGTGTGTGTGTTTGTGTAAGCCTCTCCCTCTCCCTCTGCCTCTGCACGCCCTATTTTCTCAGTCTCACTCAAGCTCTCACTCTCCATCACTGTCTCTGTTTCTGATGTGTTCCTTTCTGTTCTTCTCACTTTTGTACTTTCACACTCTCTCTCTTTCTCGCTCTATCTCTGTCTCTCTCTTTCTCTCTGTCTCTCTCTCTCTCTCTCTCTCTCTCTCTCTCTCTCTCGCTTTCTCTCTGTCTCTCTCTGTCTCTCTCTCTCTCTCTCTCTCTCTCTGTCTCTCTCTGTCTCTCTCTTTCTCTTTCTCTCTCTATCTCTGTCTCTCTCGCTCTCTCTCTGTCTCTCTCGCTCTCTCTCTGTCTCTCTCTGTCTCTGTCTCTCTCTTTCCCTCTCTCTCTGTCTCTCTCTCCCTCTCTCTCTCTCTCTGTCTCTCTCTCTTTCTCTCTCTCTCTCTCTCTCTCTCTCTCTCTCTCTCTCTCTGTCTCTCTCTCTCTCTCTTTCTCTCTCTATCTCTGTCTCTCTCGCTCTCTCTCTGTCTCTGTCTCTGTCTCTGTCTCTCTCTCTCTCTCTCTCTCTCTCTCAATTTCAATGTAATGGCTTTATTGGCATGGGAAACATGTTTACATTGCCAAAGCAAGTGAAATAGAGAATACACAATACAAAATTAACTGTAAACATTACACTCACAAAAGTTCCATAAGAAAAAAGACATTTCAAATGTCAAATTATGTCTATATATAGTGTTGTAATGATGTGCAAATAGTTAAAGTACAAAAGGGAAACTAAATAAACATAAATATAGGTTGTAATTAAAATGGTATTTGTTCTTCACTGGTTGCCCTTTTCTTGTGGCAACAGGTCATACATCTTGCTACTGTGATTGCACACGGGTATTTACACCAATAGATATGGGAGTTTATCAAAATTGGATTTGTTTTTGAATTCTTTGTAGGTCTGTGTAATCTGAGGGAAATATGTGTCTCTAATGTGGTCATACATTTGGCAGGAGGTTAGGAAGTGCAGATCAGTTTCCACCTAATTTTGTGGGCAGTGTGCACATAGCCTGCCTTCTCTTGAGAGCCAGGTCTGCCTTCGGCAGCCTTTCTCAATCTCAAGGATATGCTCATTGAATCTGTACATAGTCAAAGATTTCCTTAATTTTGGGTCAGTCACAGTGGTCAGGTATTCTGCCACTGTGTACTCTCTGTTTAGGGCCAAATAGCATTCTAGTTTGCTCAGTTTTTTTGTAAATTATTTCCAATGTGTCAGGGAATTATCTTTTTGTTTTCTCATGATTTGTTTGGGTATAATTGTGTTGCTGTCCTGTGGTCTGTTTGTGGTTGTGAACAGAGCCCCAGGACCCGCTTGCTTAGGGGGCTCTTCTCCAGGTTAATTTCTCTGTAGGTGATGGCTTTATTTGGGAATTGCTTCCTTTTAGGTGGCTGTAGAATTTAACGCCTCTTTTCTGGATGTGGATAATTAGCGGGTATTGTCCTAATTCTACTCTTTTTGCTGAATTCTGCATGCAGAGTCTCAATTTGGTGTTTGTTCCATTTTGTGAATTCTTGGTTGGTGAGTGGAACCCAGACCTCACAACCATAAAGGGAAATGGGTTATGTAACTGATTCAAGTATTTTTTTTGCCAGATCTTAATTGGTATGACGGATTTGATGTTTCTTTTGATGGCATAGAAGGCCCTTCTTGCCTTGTCTCTCAGATCGTTCACTTTGTGGAAGTTACCTGTGGCGCTGATGTTTAGGCCGAGGTATGTGTAGTTTTTTGTGTGCTCTGGGGCAACGGTGTCCAGATGGAACTTGTATTCGTTGTCCTGGCAACTGGATCTTTTTTGGAACACCATTATTTTTTGCCTTACTGAGATTTACTGCCAGGGCCAATATCTGACAGAATCTGTGCAGAAGATCTAGATGCTGCTGTAGGCCCTCCTTGGTTGGGGACAAAAGCACCAGATGATCAGCAAACAGTAGACATTTGACTCCAGATTCTAGAAGGGTGAGACCGGGTACTGCAGACTGTTCTAGTGCCCTTGCCAATTCGTTGATATATATGTCAAAGAGGGTGGGTCTTAAGCTGCCTCTCTGTCTCACCCCCCCGGCCATGTGGAAGGAAATGTGTGTGTTTTTTTGCCAATTGTAACTGCACACTTGTTGTTTGAGTACATGGATTTTACAATGTCGTATATGTTTCTCCCCCAACACCACTTTACATCAATTTGTATAGCAGACCCTCATGCCAAATTGAGTTGAAAGCTTTTTTGAAACCAACAAAGCATGAGAAGACTTGGCTTTGTTTTGGTTTGTTTATCAATTAGGGTGTGCAGGGTGAATACGTGGTCTGTCATGGTAATGGTAATTTGTTTAAAAAACAATTGCTCAGTACATTGTTTTTGCTGAGTACGAGTCTACTGTTAACGACAATGCAGAGGATTTTCCCAAGGTTGATGCTGGGGTCAAATTTGTCTCCACTTTTGTTGATTGGGGTGATCAGTCCTTGGTTCCAAATATTGGGGAATATGCCAGAGCTGAAGATAATGTTAAAGAGTTTAAGTATAGCCAATTGGAATTTGTGGTCTGTAAATTTTATAATTTATTTTAGGATACCATCAACCCCACAGGCCTTTGTGGGTTGGAGGGTTTGTATTTTGTCATGTAGTTCATTCAATGTAATTCAATGAATCTAGTGGGTTCTGGTAGTCTTTAATAGTTGATTCTAAGATTTGTGTTTGAACATGTACAGTTGAAGTCGGAAGTTTACATACGTCTTAGGCAAATACATTTAAACTCAGTTTTCCCCAATTCCTGACATTTAATCCTAGTAAAAACTCCCGGTCTTAGGTCAGTTAGGATCACCACTTTATTTTATGTCAGAAATGTCAGAATAATAGTAGAAGAATGATTTATTTCAGCTTTTATTTCTTTCATCACGTTCCCAGTGGGTCAGAAGTTTACATACACTGAGTTAGTATTTGGTAGCATTGCCTTTAATTTTTTTTACTTGGGTCAAACGGGTAGCGGGTTTCGGGTAGCCTTCCACAAGCTTCCCACAATAAGTTGGATGAATTTTGGCCCATTCCTCCTGACAGAGCTGGTGTAACTGAGTCAGGTTTGTAGGCCTCCTTGCTCGCACACGCTTTTTCAGTTCTGCCCACAAATGTTCTATAGGATTGAGGTCAGGGCTTTGTGATGGCCACTCCAATACCTTGACTTTGTTGTCCTTAAACCATTTTGCCACAACTTTCTAAGTATGCTTGGGGTCATTGTCCATTTGGAAGACCCATTTGCGACCAAGCTTTAACTTCCTGACTGATGTCTTGAGATGTTGCTTCAATATTATCCACATAATTTTCCTGCCTCATGATGCCATCTATTTTGTGAAGTGCACCAGTCCCTCCTGCAGCAAAGCACCCCCACAACATGATGCTGCCACCCCGTGCTTCACAGATGGGATGGTGTTCTTCGGCTTGCAAGCCTCCCTCTTTTTCCTCCAAACATAATGGTCATTATGGCCAAACATTTATTTTTTCTTTCATCAGATCAGAGGACATTTCTCCAAAAAGTACGATCTTTGTCCCCATGTGCAGTTGCAAACCATAGTCTGGCTTTTTATGGCAGTTTTGGAGCAGTGGCTTCTTCCTTGCTGAGAGGCCTTTCAGGGTACAGTATGTCGATATAGGACTCATTTTATTGTGGACATAGACACTTTTGTACCTGTTTCTTCCAGCATCTTTACAAGGTCCTTTGCTGTTGTTCTGGGATTGATTTGCACTTTTCACACCAAAGTACCTGAGCAGTATGACGGCTGCGTGGTGCCATGGTGTTTATACTTGCGTAGTATTGTTTGTACAGATGAACGTGGTACCTTCAGGCATTTGGAAATCGCTCCCAAGGATAAACTAGACTTGTGGAGGTCTACCATTTTTTCTTCTGAGGTCTTGGCTGATTTCTTTTGATTTTCTCATTATGTCAACCAAAGAGGCACTGGGTTTGAAGGTAGACCTTGAAATACATCCACAGGTACACCTCCAATTGACTCAAATGATGTCAATTAGCCTATCAGAAGCTTCTAAAGCATGACATATTTTCTGGAATTTTCCAAGCTGTTGAAAGGCACAGTCAACTTAGTGTATGTAAACTTCTGACCCACTGGAATTGTGATACAGTGGATTGTATTTGAAATACTTTGCCTGTAAACAATTGTTGGAAAAATGACTTGTGTCATGCACAAAGTAGATGTACCAAACCGACTTGCCAAAACTATAGTTTGTTAACAAGAAATTTGTGGAGTGATTGAAAAACGACTAGAAATGATCTAAGTGTATGTAAACTTTCCACTTCAACTGTATATGTTTTTTCTGTTTGTTCTTTGTTATGGAACCAAAATGGGAGAAATGGTTTATCCATACATACAGATAACTTTTCATGTTATTGTTTGTTTAAAGTTTTCCAATTTTCCCAGAAGTGGTTAGATTCTATGGATTCTTCAATTACATTGAGCTGATTTCTGACGTTCTGTTCCTTATTTTTCCCGTAGTGTATTTCAGTATTGTTTTCGTGATTCACCATAGTGAAGGCGTAGGCTCAGGTTCTCTCTCTCTCTCTCTCTCTCTCTCTCTCTCTCTCTCTCTCTCTCAGCAGTGTTTGATTTCTCTCGCCTCCCCCTTCTTTCTTCTCCCATGGCCCTGAGGGCTATCTACCACACAGCTCAGCTGAGGCTCCACGAGTCTGCTAGGCTGCTAGGCTGCTAGTCTGCTAGTCTGCTAGGCTGAGGGGCTCAGCGGCTCAGTGTGTCTGAAGCTCAGTGCTAGAAGGTTGCCGGGGCCACTCATCTGTGTCCTCCGGGGGTGGGGGTCACCCCTGGCCACTCCACGGGAGCCCGCGGGAGACCTTTCAGCATTCGTCCGTGGGCTATGGGGCTTAGATGGGTCGTACCGTGGGGGGGCAGTGACAGGAGAGCAGTGAGTCCCGTCAATCAAAGTCATGCAGTCAGGTGGGGAGAAGGGGGGGAACCCGGGCTGCCAGTCATACATTTACTGGGGGTTTGAGTGTTTTTTTATTTAATAAAAAATAAAAAAATGTAAGTCTGGGTTCTAGTGGCCTTTGACGTTTCAGTGTAGATGGGTTGTGAGCGTTGAGCAGGATTTTACCCACGGTTACACCCTCGAACAAGCCCCTCCTCCTCTAGGGATGAATGTTAAAGATGCCCCCCAAGGTACACACAGACAAGGGGTTCATTTGAAATGGAGAGGGTCATGAAAAATTGATGACAGTCATTCATCTATCTCCCTCCTGTTTTCCCCGAGTGTTTATTGTCTTCTGATGGGTCTCTCTCTGGGCCAGACATCTGCAGAACACAGACCTCCATTCATAGTCTTGTGTCTAAATGGTTGGGATAGAGTTTTGTCTTTTGAAATAGCTGGTGGTGGTTGGTGGTTTCTTCTATAAGCGTCCATCTGAAAGTGTGTGTGTCTGTAAGTCAGTGTGTGTGTGCGTGTGTGTGTGTTGCAGTGTGGTTAGGTGTGGAAAGGATGTTGGAAGTGATCTGGGCTCTGAGCTGATGTTCAGGGTTTCCTGCTGATCGCTGTGTTTTTTTTGTCTCCAGCGAAGAATGGCAGACAGGAAGCGCACCTCTCTGGGAGCTGATGTCACTTCCTGTTCAGCCCTGGCCCGTTTTGTGGGCGCCTCACAGAGGTGACACAGCCGTGCCCTGACAGATGTGCAGGTCGCACAGTTCATGCATTTCATCTGACTTACAGTGGGGCAAAAAAGTATTTAGTCAGCCACCAATTGTGCAAGTTCTCCCACTTAAAAAGATGAGAGAGGCCTGTAATTTTCATCATAGGTACACTTCAAATATGACAGACAAAATGAGAAAAAAACATCCAGAAAATCACATTGTAGGATTTTTTATGAATTTATTTGCAAATTATGATTGAAAATAAGTATTTGGTCAATAACAAAAGTTTATCTCAATACTTGTTATATACCCTTTGAGGTCAAACGT